>NW_023606727.1:0-100001 GCF_013339745.2 Dermacentor silvarum | reverse complement strand
ACCGCTCCGGACTGACCTCCGTTGGCCGGCACTGTAACGTTGTTCTTGAGAAATATATTGTTGTCTAGAAAATAAGCTCTTTCAATAAATTTTGACGAAAGAAGACATCGTCAAAGTATAGTTGGGAGGACTGTCATAAGTGTACCAGCGCACAGAGAACGAGAGCAAACAAACGGAAACGTTGCAGAAGACGCCCGGACGCAGCCCGAACTGTAGCAGACGACAAGCGCCAATCCTTGCCACGACATCATGCGAGCGGCGCTCGCAGCGCCGCTTTTGTTCGTTCTCGGGGCTAATAGCTTTCGTCAAGGACTCTAGTCTGGGAACGTGGTACAAAAGAGTGAGGAACGCGCTACAGAAACGCCGTCGCCCGTGGACGCTGAGCCAGTTCTTCTGAACCATTGTATAGCCATCGTCTAAGTGTTAAAATACCCCATTGGCTACTCGGAGCCGGCACCGAAGCCTCTTTGCCGTGTACGTAGCGAAGGGGTCGGTTAACTATTTTGTAGCCAAATTCAACATAGCAAATCTCCACTATAGCTAAACCCCAACATAGCAAATCCCAGCAGAGCGCCAGCTTCGCAGGACTTCCCTCTTCACAGGATGGAAGGGCTCCGACTTTTTTCAAAAACGCGTCTACTCTTAACTACTTCCACACAAGCTTCATAGAAAACTCAGAACGCTGCCGCCTTCAACAGACACTGGCGACCCAGTCACGAACACTCCTTATGTCGGCAAAGAACACGCGCTAATGGAACAGTACCAACGCTTCTCAATGCGAATTCTCCGCTCTCTGAAAACCAATGCGCTTAATCTTAAAAGAAAAACTTAAGTGATACAAACACGTGTTACTAAAGGCATTCAACAAATGGCCTTGACGTTTCAAGTCCCGTACAAAAAATAAAGCCTAACTACCCAATAACGAACACTTCGCGAAACTAAAGCATAACGCAAAACACATCTTTCAAATGTCAGAGCTTCTCGAACTGAAACCTAAACAAAACTCATAATTTACTTACTGAAGTAAACTAGTCTCAGATCGCGAAACTTCTCTAAAGCTCGAAAACAAACAAAACAAAACGTTTGTTTTTACTGAACCTTTCCTGTTGTCTATCATTCCGATTATCTTACAACGGACTCATACTTTTGAGTAGTACTCGAGTTTGTCGCGCCCTTAAAGCCATTCTGGCTATACAGGAACACCAAAAGGCCCGACAATCCACCAGCTCTTTTCAGGTGTCACAATTTGCGACAATTGCGTCTTGGCGACATGCTTTCATCATGACCTCGTCTGACTGCGTCGCGTCTCCCTACACTCTTAAAAAAAGTTTGCGCCCTTTGGGGTTTGACTTGTCCCACAACAATATCGTCATCTGCCTTGCTTTCGTTTCTTTTCTTTAAAACTCCGCGCTCGCTACTTTCCTGTCGAGAATGATACGTCAAGCTGATAACGCGCAAGCCGTTCGTGACTTGGAAGTACCGGGCTCGCATCGTTAAAGAAAGGAAATGAGGGCAAGATAGATGACAATTATTGTTCTGGGACAAAATAAGCCCCAAAGGTCGCTGTTTTTGAAGAGGACGTACCACCTCGTCTCGTCCTGCCACCTAGCGCTCGTTCGCAATGCACACTGCACCCCTAAAAGAACGACGAAATGACTGGGAACATAATTGCCCCCTGCCCTTTGTCCGCGCTGGCGCAGAACGTGCTTCCCTGTCTCTCTTTGTCTGGTGGCTCAGACACGCTTGGAATGAACACATCGCAGACGACGACCGCACCTTTCCTTTCTTTGTGCCATACCTTTTTGCGTTTTGCGCCATCTACGGCTGCGCTACATTCTTCACCGCATGCCGACTTTCACAACGCTTCTTTCTCCGGCGCTTCTTCCTAATGCTCACTTTTGAGCCATCTTGTCGCACCTCGTGCTGACCGTTACACATCTCGTCGGTCCGGTTCACAGTCTTATTCGCACAGTCTGAATAATTTTCAATGAAATCATCTATCTCTTTCCCTTGACTGGCAGGCAGCTTAAGAGACTCTGGAACAATACAGCAGTCTTTCCTTCTGCGAACTGCCCTCTACTGCATTGTCCAGCTCACGTTGTACATCCGCACAGAGCTCATCCGTCTCGATCGCTGTCTTACCCGCACAGTCTGGGTGATTCGATCCTAAATCGTCGCGCTTTTGGTTTCTAGACTGGTGAACAGCTTGACCGATCCCTGAACGATGCAGCTGTCTTCTTTAAGCTAAGCAGGTCGCACTCCTTGGGACTGCCCTCACCTACATCGTCCAGCTTGCAGTGTGCTTCGGTACGCAGCTCTGACTCGACATGGCTGATCGGGTCTGTCACGTCCGCAATATTCTGTACTTTGTTAACGACCTCATTAACAATACCGGCGACGCACATACATGGTGACTGTACCAAATCATTCACAGCTGGCCTAGCTGTCTCTACAGTGCTCTGTTGGCACAGCACCTCGTCGCCCTCACTACGGCCTTCAACGGCCCCTGTTGCCACTAAGGCATCGTTAGCAGCCAGTTCACCTTGAATGTGCTGCTAACCTCACAGGTATACTACTTCTCTCTGGCGCTGAGTCGTGATCCCTCAAGGGGCTGCAGAAGATAGCGCCAACTTTCCCCTTCCTCATAATGAAATACCTCTCTCTCTACTTCTCTCTGGCTCTCGACGAATACCTGATAGCGACTTCCTCCCACTTTCGCTGCGTTCTACCTACAGATTTCTCAAGCCGCTGTTGTGTTGCTCGATTGTCGAGTCCAAGAATTCCATCTTTCTGTCCAGTGCTGCTATTAACTGTTTCATTACTACCCTTTGTTCCGGCCTGCATTCCCCCTGCGAAATTCTTTTCAGTTTCTGCATAGTTTATTCCTGTTCTTGTGTAATTTATCCTTTTTTTGCTTAATTCTTTCCCGTTTATCTGATTTCCGCCTTATTAGAATTTTGTTGCTGAGATGTTTCATAATTGCCTGATCACTCTCACTCCGCCGAATGATTTTACGAATCTGGGCTTCCGCTAAGTCCTGCTATAAGTCTATCTTAAGCTCACCACACAACCGCAACAGGTACGCTATCATCAAACTCAATAGGACCACGACCGCTGCTTTAAGCCTTTGCTCAGCTATATGACACAATACTTGTGACGATACCCACACAAACCACAAAACAAGTAAAAGATCCCCAGCGATTCAAATCCCTTAACCCAAAAGTACTGAAGCCTGGTAAATCTTACAGTCAAAACCAAACGCTTATCCACAGAAGCAGTACCATGTCACGAAGTCCTTCACCGTATCCAGTCAGTTGCAAGAGCGGGCTCTTCCCAAGTCACCTCCATATGATTAGAATATCGGCCGGTGTCACCACGCCCCGAGGTCCGTGAGGTTGATCTCACGGCTGCCAACCAGTTGGTGGATTCGGGGGTCGTGGTCTCGGAGTCTGGCGTCCCACTGAGGGTCGTGCTCTAGCCTACGCCGCCGGTGCGTCTCGATACAGGTAGCTGGCCTACGCTACTGGGGCGTCACACGGAGGCTTAGCGGGCTCACGTAGTCGTCCGTACCTTTTCGATGAAGGTTGCTTCTTTCTTATGAGAAAGAGGTCGAGAGATTGAAGGAACAGAACAGGGTTTTTTTTACATAGGAGAGACAAACTATAAATTTAAAAATTCTTTCAACATCATTAAACAAGAAAACAAGAGCTTTCTTTGGGGTACAAAGTATGTGGTATATAAACATGGCTACGTTCCCGCTGTTCAAAAGTTCAAGAGAAAAGAAATAAGAAATGTCACAAATGTCTAATTTTGCCCCAACTTGCGGGGCAAAATGAGACGCTTCGTGGGGTAGTTCAAAATTAGGTAGTTCAGTTCTTGCAGGCGAAGCACTTGAAATTCCCTCCTTGAGCACCCACGCAGTCTTCATGAACCCACTCTTTACACTTTACGCTCGGAATCCAAACAGAACTTGCGCTGTGGTGCTCCACATGTGTTTGCAAATAAAGCACCTCCAGTCTTTATTTGGGCTATCGTTGCACTTTCTTGAACATTTGCGCTTTACTGGCTCTTTCTACGAATGAAGGCTAGATCTGTCCTCACCAGTCTTCTTCGCGTATTCTTGTCCTCTAGATGCTGAGCTGCGCAGACGTTTCACGGCTCTCGTCTTGATCAGCTTGGCTGAAATTTGTGAGACGATGACCTTAGAACTGTGCTAGCTTCAGAGTTCATTGCCTTGGTAGTTCCTAATCTTGGCACTGGAGAAATCTCATGGAAAGTAAAGCCTGTCAGAATAATTTCCTCGTTCTTGGCGTTACTCGACGAGGCTATGTCAACGTTAGTGTCTTCATCTTTTTCGAAATTCTCTCCTATTACGACTTCTAGTGCGTATTTCACGTCGTTTTCATCCCAAGCCGCTCTAAATGATTTTCTATTGTACGTCCACAACATTTTTAGCAAGAAAATATAATATATAATGTTTGTGAATAACTAATTCGCTTAGTAAGAAACTATTTATGCCGCTTCAACGCCTTTTTGTCGCGTTTTGGCCCTTTTAACTGCCCGAATTTTAAATAATTCTCCCTTTAACCCCCACACTTACACAACTAAACTTCTGGCAGCATGTCGCTTGTGGTAAAAAGCAACAATAGAAATACTTACGTTGCGGAACTGACGCTGAATTTGAGCGAGCAGTAATTCACCCCAATTTGGCGGGTCACGAGTTCACTGACAACAATCGCGTATTTTTCCCCACACGAACTTCGAACAATCGCAAAATTTTTCATCAAAAAGTATGCACAACTAACGCGACCTATCGATTAAATAAAGAGCAACAAAAAACTACTTTTTGGGTTTAGGCATAATGGCAGCAAAATAAAAATGTTGCGTTTTGCCCCGTGTCGCATTTTGACCCGCTTTACCCTATGCCGCAACCACATTTATGCGCCACTAACAGCGTTCTAAATCATGAGAAGAAACACGGTGCAAAATGCACAGTGCCAACTCCAAGCTCGCCAGAACCCTTGCCCGAGGCGAAGTGGCAGAGGGCACAGAGAGAACGGTGAGCACGCGAATATAAAATAAAATAAAAAAAAATTGCCCGCCAATCCACCCGTGAAGGTGGTTGGAAAGCGATGCTTTTTACGCCACCCTCACGGTGACTGCAGCGCACTTGATATTCTTCTTCGCTGCATTCCTAACGTTTGCGATGCACGTTAGATCGTGTTGAAACCACAGTCGATCGCACACGGAGCAAGTGAACCCAAACTCTACGTCGAGAAATTTGTTCTTAAATTTACAATTAGCTCCCTTGAACTTGGCCAAATGATCAGTCTGGTACTGCGCCGTTTCGCAGCGTTCTCGCTCGCGCCTCTCGTCGTCCTCGCGGCGTGCGCTCCTCTTGCGTTCGGCGTCTCTGACGACGTATGTGGGTCCTGCTGCCTGGCCTGACGCACACGTTCCGCTTCTCTAGCGGCATATGCTGGGTCCTGCTGCCTGGCATGACGCATACGTTCGGCATCTTGTGCGAGAGCTGCTGGGTTTTGCCTACGACGCTGTTGAGCGAGACGATTTGTTCTTTTCCGCCGAGCCTTATATTCACGCTCTTCTTCTACCGTCTTTACTTTCCGTGGTCTACCCATAGTGGGGTAGTCTAGAAAATGAACGAGCAGTTACTAGGCTGGAAGGGTTTAGAATGACGTCAACCCTCTTTCAAGCAGCTGCATAAGCTTTGCAACAGCTGCAATCTAATCTTACGGACCGCGCCGAGCCTGTTTCCGTTGTTTGCCCGCAGCCCTTATCATCCATCATGTTGGCTCATCACTTTGAAGTTTGTTTTTGTGCTTTTTCTTGCGAAAACGAGTGCTTAGTTGTACGCTGAATGCCTGAATTCAAGTAAGCTATACTGCTATACCTGCAATTGTTAGCGGTTCGTCGGGATCGTTTTTTGATTACAACGACGGACACGACAGAACCCTTGGCTGGTAGAGGTACAAAGTTTCGCTTTAAAAACACGTTATATTCGCGTCATGAACTAAAATATAACGCAACGCGCGTTCTGACTTCAAAAATTTCCAAAATGACCCAGCCTAATAATCTTGGGAATTTGGTACTTGGGCACAAGAAAGGAAACGATTAAGGGGAATTCAACAGTCTGGCGTTAAAATTTGTTAAAAAAGCACGAGAAGGACTACTCTTTATTTCAATCAAAAGTTACTGCTCGCGTAAACGATTCTCACTTTCCACTAAAATAATGCACCATTAAGGCAAATTTTGCACCGGACATGATACAAGCAGTTAGCCGTCATTCAAAAAAGCAAAAACAGCACTCCGACCCATTTTTATTCTTCTGTAAATTTCCTTCTCATGATCAGTGTCCCCTGTGGGTAATTGACCAAGGTAAATGTAGTCCTGCATACAATCCAGAGATTGTCTAGCGTTCATAAATACTTCTTCTCTTGCCAGGCTATTGAACATTATCTTTGTCTCCTGCATATTAATCTTCATCCCTACTCTTAAACTTTATCGGTTAAGGTCCTCAATCATTTGTTGCAATTCATCCCCAGTGTGGCTGAACAGGACATTGTCATCTGCAAACCGAAGGTTATTTAGTCATTCGCCGTTGATCCTCACTCGTAAGCCTTCCCAGTCTAAACGTTGAATACTTCTAAGCATACAGTGAATAGCATTGGGGAGATTGTGTCCCCTGGGCCGACCACTTTCTTGATAGGTGAATTTCTGTTTTTCTTGTGAGATACAAGGTAGGTGTGGCACCTTTGTAGACACTTCCCAAGTTATTCACTTACTTCTCCTGTACTCCTTATTACGCAATGCCTCCATGACTGCTGGTATCTCCACTGAATCAAATGCCTTTTCGTTAGCTTTGAAACTCATATAGAGAGGTTGCTTGTAGTTCGCAGATTTCTCAGTCACCTGATTAATGACGTGGATGGGATCTATTGTAGAATATCCCTTCCTAATGCATCCTAATGCTCTGGGTTGATAGAAGTCAAGTGTTGACCTGATTCTATTGGAAATTATCTTGATGAATACTTAACTATTATTCACCAGCCAGCTAATGGGCCTATAATTCTTCAATTCGTTAATGTTGCATTTAAGTATGCCATAGGCCGTTGTAACTGCTCTACGCACGTACTATCTCTGGCACGATAGAAGCTTCGTTTCTTCGTCTATAATGAGAAAAGCACTTTCTGCTACACGTTGCGCCAGTGTATGGAGCACACTGCGGCAGCGTTCATTCGTGGGTGATATGCGGCTGTTACAGGACACACTGGCACCCGATGCTGCTGCTGCCATGGGTACGCATTGATTTGAGCTGGGTGCGTGCATGAGGGTTTTGAACTGAGAAAAGAAGTACACTTTTAACGAATTACAAGATAACATTTATCTGTTTGTCTCTGCAGGAAGTTCAATTAAGATTTACTCCCGTCATTTTATAATGAGAAATTACACACTTCACATTAAAAAGAAAGACAGAAAACGATGTCTAATTCGTTAATACATATTTCTTTTCCGCGTCGAAGGCGGCCTCGGTACTCCTGGAAGGGATCGACCTTTCGTTTCGGAACTCATATACAATAGACGCCTTTCTCTGCGCGTTTTTTTTTTTTTTTGCGTTCGACATTGGGGTTTAAAAATGACAGAAAAGTGCACCGCAGAAAAGCCATTCTGACGTCACCGAAGTTAGCAGGCTTCTCGTTGCTAGTATAAAAAGTGTATCATACAAACACTTGCGCAACCTTTCAGGATATAAGAACGTACATGAGCCGTGTGGAATTTTCTCTGCCCACTTTACTCCTGAAATGTGCCTAGACGTTGCCTAACCTAAGGGTAGCATCACTTACGACAAAGGCGGACGTGCTAAAAAAAACGAAACTGAAGCCACTACATAGAAGAACGCATAAAAAGGAGGCCCCTTAAACGGCCAAGAAAGCAATAAAAAGGAGAACACCCAGTGCAGAGATCAATGGCCGCCACCGTGAGCACTCCTGACACCAAAGGCTACAACTTACAGAATGAAGCCCATCACAGATATAAGCCCTGAGTGAGGGACACTGGTATTGAGCTGGCCGAGATGGACGATGTGCGCACAAAAAAAAAGAAAAAAAGCAAAGAAAAGAAGCGTCAGCGTGGTAATTCAGTTCGTTCACTTGTCTAGCACTTGCGCAGGTTTGTATTGCTTTTGGCTTGATTTCCTAGCTCTATCTGAAAAAAAGGCACTAATAAGACTGCAACCTTTGCCTATTTCTTGGTACAAGATCATTAATTTTCTTTTGAGCGAACGATCGCATTCTCGGACTGCACCCGTGCAAGGCGTCGTGGCAGGACTCGAATACTCGCTGTCACAGTGAATGTGGACTTCTCAATGTGACCACCATTGAGCTGCTAACGCTGGTTATTGGGTCTGCTGCGCGACGAAAGGATCTGAGTTCTGATTAGCGGTGACTGACTGACTGACAGTGGCGGCTTGATTTTGCTGTATTTCACAGCGCGGGGATTAATGTGGCGATATCTGCTCTCCAGGCTGCAGCTTTGTCAAGGCTGTCCGTTTCCCTCACAGGTGATCAATTGCGTGGATTTATACATGGCGGCTGAGGAGCGACAGCAGAGAGTGATCCTTCAATTGGCCTACCGCTTCTTTTTTCCATTGCCTTTGCGGGTGAGAGAGAGAGAGAGAGAGATAAATGAGATGGGAAAGGCAGGGAGGTTAACCGGAAGGTAGATATCCAGTTTGCTACCCTGCACTGCGGAAGGGGTAAGGGGGTAGGGGCGGTTGGAGAACTGTTAAGATGACTGGCAGTTAGGTAAGAAATTATATAGACAAAATGAAAAATAAAGAGCAAGAAACGCCTATAAATTCACAGATACTTGGACTGCACTGATCCTGCCTTGTAGTTATGCGATAAAGTTGAAGTACATCTGTTCATATTCATACTATCGTAGATGCAGAATGGATGAATGGATTCTAAGAGCGTGCCTTTTGAACGGGGTGGGCGGTTGTGCGACCAAGCTCGTTGTTGTATTGCCTAATGTCCTACCTGTCTTGAAAAAAGGAAAAAAAAACACAAATAATTTTCATCGCCAAACTTTCTGAACCCCTATTGGGACCTTTGTTTTTGCACGTTGTTTCTCGTTTACCTACCTTTCTTCCACCGATCTTCCAGTAGCCTCTTACTATAATCTCTATTGTGGACATGTTTACCTTCCTCCTGCTCTCGTTGAACCCAAGGGCTTCAAGGAGGCCAGAAGTACCTAAATCTACCGCTGGGCAGATATCTTCACATTCCAATAAAAGATTGCTCCATCGTGTCGCTAGCTTTACCGCAGCAAGCGCATGCTTGTTCTTCTCTATTGTACCTCGTTTTATAAGTGCGCGTTCTAAGGCATCCTGGTCTCGCTTCGAAAAGTAAAGAGCTTCCCTTTGAGTTATCGTAAATTATTTCTTTCCTGATTTCATTTTTTTCCTCTTGAGTATTCACTCATAGTAAGTTTCCTTTCCATTACCGCCAGCCATGAGATTGTCTCAGTCTCTCTGACTTTGCGCTTTTTATTCTTTGTTGCCATGTTACTTACTACACCGGTCGCGTACTTGCTGGTAAGCTTCCTGTTTTTTTTCACTGCACTGTGAATCAATGTTCTTCCTGTAGCTGTACAAATATCTGAACACTCTCCCAGCCCATTTACATTCTTCCATATTCCTCAGTCAATCATAATCAATTTTAGTCTGCGCTTCCCTCACTTCAAAACTTGCCCAGCGCATATCACCCTGAACAGCTTCATTTGTGGTCTTCCCGTGAGCGCCCAATGCGAGGCGTCCCACTGACCTTTGGTTGCCATCGAGTCCTGATTGTACCCCTTATTTGAAGCAAACAACCGCATTTCCAAATGTAAGTGCTGGAACCCTTACACCTTTCCACATACCCCGGAGCACTTCAGCTGCAGATGGAGCAATACGCAGCGCTGCCAGCGGTCGCGAACTGCAACGAGGAAGGTTTGTAAAGGAGAGCCTCGCTTTTCGCGAATACTTAACCATTTTTGTGTGGTTTCATCTCATTTTGTGTTTTCTTGTTTTCGTGGGTGAAGATTCTCCTACCCTTTTCTTTGAAACTGACGTGCGTACGTGTGTGCGTGTGTGTGTCTATGTGTGGATGATATTTTTTTTCCGAACACGATCTTTGCAGATGGTGAAATACAGTGAGAAAGTCCCAAACACTCACGCAGCGCTTGGATCTGTAAGCTTTTTAATCAACGAACATTGGACATCACGTATTGAGCGGCTCTGGCAGGCTGTAACGTATAAATCCCGGAAACAAATATTTGTTTACCTGTATTCTCTCGCACATAAAACTCACTACATGCTCAATAGACGACAATCTCTTCTTCAGACACGAGCACTGGTAGAAAGATTTGAGTTGATAATTACACTCAAGAAGTTATTAGTATTGTCACAAGTGATTTACCATAAGTTGTTGGATATTGGGTTCAGCGTCATGCCTTTGCGTGTGAAGGCAACTAAATGCTACTTCTGGGGGGACACAGCCAAGCCTAGTATCAGGAGATCTGCTTATCTGAGGGCTGCTGCCGGTTGTAGTCACGCGCGTTCCTGAAGGCGAGTAACCACAGAAATCCCAAGGCAAATGTCATCGGCACTTATTGAAGGATAGACTATGCTAGGCAAAAATTCCGTGAAACAAAATGAGGACCACATTGAATAAAGTGCTCCACTTGCCCTCACAGAAACCTCTAGCCACATCCAAAAGCGAAGTTGGGAGTGGCCCGAAAATGTTTTGACCATTCGTGGAGGCTGATTGCAGAAATTGGAATCAAAACAGGCTGGAACCATTTTACATTATAGCGCCCCAGGCCTCTGGAAAAAATATGTGGTACTTAGACGTTGAATCCTTCGAGGTGCTTAATGAGTGGTAGTAATTCTTCGTCAGCGCGTTGACGTTCCGCGATTTGAGTTACTTTGACAATGCCTATGTACTGAAAGCCCGCTTCCTCTAATGGTGCTGCGTCTACTGGTGCGCCTGACGAACAGTCGGCATCGGTGTGCTTTCTTCCAGATCTGTATACGACCGTAATGTCATACTCTTGCAATCGGAGGCTCCATCTTGCTAGTTTTCCAGATGGATCCTTGAGGTTCGCCAGCCAGCAAAGGGAATGGTGATCGCTGATTGCTTTGAATGGTCTGCCATATAGGTATGGACGAAATTTACTTATGGCCCAGATCATGGCGAGACATTCTTTTTCGGTTGCTGAATAGTTGGTTTCTGCTGCGATAAAGCCCGGCTAGCATATGCTATAACCTTTTCTTCGCCATTTTGCCACTGGACCAAGATTGCACCGAGACCGACATTACTGGCGTCCGTGTGTATTTCTGTCTCAACTGTTTCATCCCAATGAGCAAGGATTGGGGGCGCTTGCAGGCGTTTTCTCAACTCAATAAATGCGCTCTGTTGCTCGCTTTGCCACACGAAGGGTACATCATCTCTTGTAAGTTTTGTTAGAGGCTCTGCTATTTTTGAAAAATTGTTGACGAATCGTCTATAGTAAGCGCATAGACCCAAAAAGCGTCGTACTGACGTTTTGTCTACGGCGTCGAGAACTTTGCGACTGGTGCTGTCTTTTCGAGATCTGGTCGAACACCTTGCGCGCTGATGACATGTCCAAGGAATGGAAGTTCTTCAAATGCGAACTGACACCTCTCCGTTTTGATTGCTAGGTTTGCCGAACGGATTGCCTCCAACACTAACCGCAGTCACTCGATATGCTGCTAGAGCGTTGCGGAAAAGATGACGACATCATCTAGATATACTAGGCAAGGCTGCCATTTTAAGCCGGAAAGTACAGTGTCCATCATGCGCTGAAAGGTTGCCGGCGCAGAACAGAGACCAAATGGGAGAGCTTTAAATTCATAGAGTCCATCCGGGGTTACAAATGCTGTCTTCTTGCGGTCTCGCTCATCCACTTCAATTTGCCAATATCCGCTTTTCATATCGAGGGAGGAGAAAAACTTTGCACACCGTAGCCGATCTAACGTGTCATTGATGCGTGGGAGGGGGTATACATCCCACTTAGTCACACTGTTGAATTGACGGTAATCTACACAGAACCGCAGTGTGTTGTCTTTTTTCTTAACAAGCACTACACGAGATGCCCACGGACTGTTGGAAGGCTGAATGACATCGTCTTCGAGCATTTCGCGTACTTTGTTCTTGATAATCTTTCTTTCCTTCGGCAAGACTCGATACGGATGTTGACATACCGGTCTGGTTGTCTCCTCTGTTATAATTCTGTGCTTTGTAATGGTCGTGTGCCGCACTTTCGAAAAACTAGAGAAACATTCAGCAAAATCCTGTATCAGGCTGTGTAACTGTTGCTTTTGAAGCACTGAAAGGTTCGGATTGATGGCAATTACTTCGCGGACGTCGCGGGTCGTTGGGGCAGCCACGGATGCTAGCTTTAGGCTGCCTAATTCGGTCGTTTCAGAAAACTCGTGGAAGAAGGCGATAGTTGTTCCCTTCGCGATGTTCTGAAACTCGTTCCCAAAATTCGCGAGTAGGATATATGCGCACCCCCTACGGAGGTGAACGAGTCCTCGTGCCACACACACGCTCCTGTTCGAGAAAAGTTTCGTGTTACTGTCCGCTATACCTTCGCACTCGCTGAATGTGTCATTTTTGACGAGAACTATTACACTGCTGCGTGGCGGTACAGTTACATCGTCATCGATGACTCGCAGTGGAGTGATATATGGTTCTCCTGATTCTTCCCAGGTTATAGCTTGTTCGGTCGAGATTGATACGCTTGACTTCTGTAAGTTGGTAATGGCGCCGTTAGTCTTCAGGGAATCTATACCAAGTATGACATCCCTCGAGCATTTCGAAAGTACTACGAATTCACCAACGTATGTAAATCCTCATATCTGAACTCTTGCGGCGCACCTGCCGAGGGGTATAATAAGGTGATAACCTGCTGTGCGTATCTGAGGTCCATTCCACTACGTCAAAACCTTTTTTAGCTTCTTCGCCAGTTCATAACTTATCACCGACTAATCCGCCCCGGTATCAATTAACGCATTCAGCTCGTACCCATCAATCAGCAAAGGCAAGTTCGAAGCTATATATATTTTCTCATTGCTGGACTTCTTTACCTGGAACCAATCGTCGATGGTACTCTGGTACCAATCGTCAATCGTCACCCTGGTACCGCGGTGGAGCATCTTCGCATGTCCGATTGATAGCGGCCCCACCTCCACAGGTCGCTTGCTTCAGTTTTCCGGCTTCGGGATAGGCGAACGATGCCTAGTCGTGCTTGAAGAGGCACGCGGGCTTGGCGATCGGTAACGCATAGGGTATGGTGACCGTGGTGGGTGATGGCGAGGTACGATAAACTCTGCCCCGTACATAAGTATTCTTCTATGTCAGATGGTCTTTCGGCGTTTCGGTGGCATGGTGCATTCATAGAAAATCCTCTAAGACCGGCTTGACGGTATGGGCAAAATCGGTAAAGATGACCAGCCTCTCCGCAGTGAAAACACAGGGGCCTACGGTCGGCGTCACCTCACACGTCACTTTTCCTGGGCCTTGTCTCAGCCATACGGGGCGCATTGTGCGCTATCGGCACGCAGTTACTTGGCCTCGCGGTGGGCGCAATGTGAACGATGGACGCACTGTGAACGGCGGGTCGCCTGAGCATCTCAGAGTAGGTTGGCGTCGGTCGTGCTGGTGCTGGCTCACACTGTGGTTCCGGTATTGCTTGTCTCACTTCGCTTGTAACGATATCAACGATAGACGGTTCCGGTGGAACTTCGTGAGACTGCATCTTGTGTAGCTCTTTCCTGACTACAGACCTGACGAGTTCCCGCAGTGTGTGCAGACGATTATCAGTGCACGCAGAAAAGACATCTGCGGACAGCTTAAGTCGTGGTTGTATTGCCGGGCTCGCTGCTGAAGCGTCGTTTCAATCGTTGTTTCCGATCGAAACTCGGCAACATTGCGTGGCGGATTGCGAACGAGACCCGCGAAAAGCTCTTGCTTCGCCCCATGCATGAGGTGGCGCACCTTTTTGTCTTCACTCATGTTGGGGTCAGCGCGCTTGAAAAGGCGGGACCTGTCCTCTATGTACATGGCTAAGCTTTCATTCGTGCGCGGATTCCGTGCCCGAAGAGCAGTTTCTGCCTTCTCACTGCAGACTCCCTGCAGACTGCAGACTCCCGCCATCATGTACATCATGTCATGCAGTACAGTTATTGGAAAATAAAGTGCATTTTTCTATGGAACTCTTTTTTTTGTAACTTCTGTGCAGTTGCAAATGACGCAGTTGTCCCTACTCTGCACTGAATGGGGAAGGGGGGGGGGGGTGAGCGCATACAGGCACCCCATTTACTGGAGCTTTGGGGTGCACTCACCATGGCTGCTCACATGCCCATTTTTCTGAGTGTAACAACCTAGAGTCAGTGCACAGGTGTTTTTAAGGTTCCATGATTAAGTAAACTTGACGTCACTATGCAGAAAATTCAGATTACGACAGCCCAAGATGGCAACTGCCATGAACTGAATATAAAATTGCCTATAAGCATGCATTGTGCAATTGAATGCCTATGAATTTTGTAATGCCACTTTCATGAAATTGACTGGCATGGTTTGCTTGAAACTGAAAACATGTTTGATCCTCAGTTGTGGTGGACTTCTAAGATTCACTATACCTCCCTCTGGACATGCTACGCCTGTTAGCAGGGCTGCCGCTAAGTCAGTGCTTGACATTGGATTCGAATCTGCCCAGCACGTACATAAGATATTTTTTGTCATTGATGAGCGGCCCATACTTCGTGACCTATTTTTGTTTCAAACTGGGTGTCCTCAGCACAGCAGCCCCAGTGCTGCGTACCTTGCCTTCAGTGGGACTTGAAAAAAAATAAAGAAATGTAATTCCACTAGGGAACGCATACGCGCGCGGCGACGATGTTACCATGGATTACCCAGAGACCCAAGTTTACGACAAAATGGATAAAGACCCAGACAGACAGGAAGATGGGATATTCCACACTTTTCAGGGTCTAAGAATGCTAATTCCAGGCAATATACACAACTGGCATGTTATGTATACACTGCCGGCATTGCAGGAGAACAATTCACAATTTAGAGCTTTTATTGGTAAAACCACAACAATACACAATTTGATTTCACAGAAAACAGTAGTGCCATCTGGTTTATCTATTTATCTACGTTACAGGCTCCAGAAGGAGTATTGCGTGGAGGGGGAGGGCATCGCATGGCAAAGGAGCCAAAAAGTTATACAACGTTAGAATATAACAAGCGACAGAAGATAAACACAATAACTTGAAAAGAACAGAAATTATAAATCGTGAAGTAAAATTCTACCTTAGAGAGCAAAAGTATACAACGTTAGAAATATCAAGCGACACAAGATCAACACCATAACTTGAAAAGAACAGAAATTATAAATCGTGAAGTAATTCTACCATTTGAGCTGGTTATAACAGTGAATAGTACGATTGCATAATTACATAGAAAAGTTGATACACCAGAAATAGACACACTTGAACACTACCCAAACATACTGATTTTTTGTATGAAGGTTACAGTATTGTTAATGTCAGCAATGTTATCGAGAAGACCATTCCTATGCCTAATGGCACGTGGCAAAGCAGACAAGTTAAAGGCATTAGTTCGGCTAAAAACGTGCTGGACGCTAAAGCGATTGTGCAAGCACCTAGATGTGTGGGATGGACAAACAAGAGGCAAGGTGGACGACAGCTGACTATGCATGAATGATTTTATGTAGCAGACAAAGCGACACTACATTCCGGCATGATTTCAAGGATGGTAGTGACAATGACAACGTAATGTTAAATATGCTCAAATACTGCTTGTAATCCCTAGCAATTAAACGTTCTTCTTCTTCTTTCTGGGGTTTTACGTGCCAAAACCAGTTCTGATTATGAGGCACGCCGTAGGAGGGCTCCGGATTAATTTTGACCACCTGGGGTTATTTAACGTGCACTACAACGCAAGCACACGGGCGTTTTTGCATTTCGCCTCCATCGAAATGCGGCCGCCGCGGCCGGGATTCGATCCCGCGATCTCATGCTCAGCAGCACAATACCTTAGCTGACTGAGCCACCCCGGCGGGTAGCAATTAAACGTGCAGCACAGTTTTGGCTATACTCAAAAATGCGGATTAGATATGCCTGGTGAGGTGACCAAATTGAACTTGCCAATTCTAGTTGGGGCAAGAATAATATTTGATACGCAAGCTTTTTTGCGAAGGAAGGAGCAGCATGAAGGTTGCATTTTTGAAGATTGATGATCAAAGCACTTGTGTATATGGAGGTTAATTGATAGTATATACAACACTGCCGCCGTGCAGTCAACACATTGCAGTAGTGAAAAAAATTCAGAGCACTTATCGAACAAGGACATGTATGTACAGCTACACAGCACACATGGAGATGCAGTGCAACAATGCCCTTGTAGCCTACAATGCGTGGTTACTCAATATTTAGAAGCAGCGGCACTACTACTGGGGCAACTAGAAGTGTTGTGCACGGGTGACGTGTTGACCGTAGTAGCAGCAGAAGGCACAGGCTATGAACTTGCGGGGCGATCAGCTGTTGCGACAATGAACTGTAGACTGCCTAGGTCGAAGGGAACATAGTGCGTTGGCCTCTTGACTCTTCACTGATGTTGCGTAAGGGCCCATAATTTGTGCAGAAAGCGTGTGGCCATCCATGGCTCAATCACAGTTGTACGGTTGTGGGTGCCGATATTGCTCTTAAGTTTACCAAAAATGCGGGCATGACCAACTTAGTCGTCTGCAGTCGCACTTTTCTGTCACCACCAAAAAACACTGCCAATGGTGCAGTTTTTTTTTTGTAGGTTTAACGTCTTTTAAAAGCACCATAAAAGAACATTGCCAATAATTTGACATCAAATTGACAAAACACAAAGAACAAACCAGCTTAACTAGCCTCCCCATTTTGGAAACAGAACAGCAGCTCACTTTGAAGAAAATGGGCCCACATTGTCATCATGTTTACTGAAGGTATCCAAAGCCTGGAATGCCAGATTGGGAGCAGTACTGGGCCACTCCTGACAATCTTCTCATGGTAGACATTGTCTTATAACACGTGCTAGGCATGTAGATATGCTACATTTTAATGTCAGAAAAACTGCAAGGATGGCCGGCAGCATATCGCAGCACCTTCGCCATCAGCGTCTGTCAAGCAAGGACGCCTGGTTACGTAAATATTAATGCGTCGACGCTAACGAATACGGCGGGCAAAGAGGCGCCGCTCCAAGGCGCCGGTTCGCGAACTGGCCGTTGCCAAGACGCCGACGTGAATTGGATATTTCGAGCGTCTGCATAGCACGGATTTCGTGGCGGTCTGCCACCACAGCTGCACCACTCGTTTCAAGCACAGTACTCAAACTACACATTCGGCGCTGAACCGTGGGTGGTCGACGCATTCACATTTTTGTGACTTGTAGAGAGCAGCACATCCCTCGACGTCCGTTAAGCAAAGGCGGACGCGGCGACGCCACATCGTGGTTCGCTGAACTGCGCTGCCGAGGCGCTACGCCACTTTAACATTTCAATCGTCACCACCACCGCATTGTCAAGGAACATGGATCACGCAACGCAGATTCTGTATTGCCAGAACTCACCGAGGCCAAAGCCGCACTGCCACACAAGCATTACTCCTGGCTTTCCGCCAAGTAACACAGAACCTACAACCAATACACAAGCAACGTAAGCACAATCACACACGCAATGTTGAACAACGCGCGGTCGGCGCGGGCCAGAGAACGATTTAGGGTTGCCAGATGGCCCCAACAAAAAATAGCCAAATCATCTCAAAATGTAGCCCAAAGATAGCCAGACCCAATTTTTTTGTGACCCAAAAGTAGCCAAAAACATAGCCAAAAGTTTTATGATGTTAAAGTGTTCTAGAACACTTTAATGATGTTCTGCAGGTGTCTTATAGATGGTGCAGATGGTTCACCGCGTATTTCCGACTCCAAAATTACCTCCGCCGCATGCAAACAGCACAACAGTGGCCTCAAGATCTGCGTAAAGAATTCTAGTGAGAGCTGCCACTCAGACGTGGATTTGGACACCACTCATTGTTACAACGAGTCGAAGGATTTCGTTTCCGATTGATTCATGACGCTATCAGTATTTACTGAGCCACGTTGTGCGCTAACTTTAGTTCACGCCTCGCTTTACTCTAGGCATTTTTCTATAAGTGACGGGCAAAATACTGCCAGCTCCAGTCTCTAGGATCAGCTTCGGCTGGTCACGATCGAGTGCCCAAGAGGCGGCCCGAGCTCAATGCATTTTAGAATAGTGATGCCTTTCCTAAGCTTGATTCATAAAGTAAGCATGTTATTTCTATCCCGATCTCCCTCTCTTTCTCTCTCTCAATTTTGTATTTTTTACTCGAAAGCAGCTGTGTATTTTTCACTCGAAAGCAGCTTGACGCTGACTTAGCAAATGCTGCCGCTTAGAGGCACACTGGACTCTGGAGAAAACTTGAAACCTTCTCGCAATTTCCTCGTGCGAAGAGGGGACAGTTTTTACCGCAATTCGCCTTTGAGTGCAAAAACGGAACGACCTGCTGGCCCGTAGCTGAAGAGGTGAATTAAAGTTTACAGTTTCAATTGCCACCTGGATTACAGCGCTGGCAATAACCCAGGTGGTATTAGCATCGAAGCGTTGAACTGTGCAATTTTTAAACGGGGATTCCCTGGCAAGATTCGTGCAATCTGAAAACGTGTGCGTAAGTTTCTGTGAATGCAGGCACGAATGCGTGTGTTGCCAAACTTCCGAGGGGGGCTGCGTACCTTGCCTTCAGGGGGACTTGAAAAAAAAATAAAGAAATGTAATTCCACTAGGGAACGCATACGCGCGCGGCGACGATGTTACCGTGTTTGGACTTTAGACGCAACCTCGACGACCACGAGCACGGTAGAAATGCGCTTGGAGTGCCCATATAATTGCTATCGCAATAAAAGGAAATACCTCTTGCTCAGTTACCTGTTATTTTATCATAGACAACCACTTTTGTTAAACTTAGTGAAAGCATTCTCACGTTCCAAAAATACTCATTTCACGGGTGGTCAGCCCGCCGGGGCAGACAACAGTAAAGGAAACGGGCCCGCGCACTCTGATAACCCGTTCTTTATTTTGATAACCCGATTATGCTTTCTTTACTAAAGCCGATGGGCCGACAATATCTGTATGTTTCCAAATACTATAAGGGCAAGAGGGGACAGAACAGCAGCGGCCCTCCACGGGCACCGTACCGTGGCTACCGATCTTGAGATAACGGCAGAGCCGAGCGAGTACAAAGTGCGTCCAATGCAAGTACGAAGTGCGCTCGTGCCTGTGCCGAAGTTCGTGATTATGTGGGAGCCTCACGCAAGACCTTGACCCTACCTTAAAACATCCTCATTCTCAACTGCAATATTTTAAATTTTGAATGGCTTTATGCTTTGCAGATGCAATAGTTGCCTTCGAATGCGGAGGAATGAATTTCGGAAATTTGTAATAGAGTAAGACATTTGCCGAGTTTCTTACTCCATTCCGAAACAACGCCCCACCAGACGCTTTTAAAACCAAATATGCGCACAAAGTAAAATTTACCTTTGAAAGAGGGGTCCTTCTCCCATTCCTTCTTATATGCACGGCTGTATTTCGCCCACTTGCCCATGCTTAGTTTTCTTACTGAACCACGCGTGAAGTGGCAGCCCATGGCGCCGAAACCAAAACAAAAAGAGAGCTTAGCCAGGAAACACGTGTAAACACGGTAGCGATGACTTAACGCCATCCACTCAGGGCTGACATTGCCTAAAAACACAGCCGTCGAGATTGCCTACATAACTTTTTCACAGCAATGAGCTTTGGATTTTCATAAACCGGCGTTCCCAAATTTTGTCAGTGCTGACGTGGTCCCCGGGACACGTCCTTAAGTCCTTAATACAAAAATAGCCCAAATATAGCCACGTAGCCAACTCGGAATTTTCGACGCCAAGCCGCGTAAGAACTAGCCCAATTTGGCTATTAATAGCCCAATCTGGCAACCCTAGAACGATCACGCCGTGAACGAACATGCCGTCGCATGCCATCGTCGCTTGGCGCCACCATCGCGCCTTCTTAAATGTCCCTAAATGATTTGTCCCTAGGTGCCTAGGATCAGGTCACGTGAGGGATTCTTGTACGATATTTAGAGCACGATCAATAATCACCCTTTGGGGTGATTATTGATCGAGACCTCAGCTGGAGTCCTCATGTGGCCTACCTGAAGAAACGCCTAGTGGCTATTTCACACATTTTTAAATTTCTTGGAGGAAAAACATGGGGAACGTCTGTACACGCGATGTTACAACTCTACAGGGCGCTGTTTCTCGGATATCTGAGGTACAGCTTACCTGTACTGAGCAATATCTGCAGAAGCCACATCCGCACAATCGAAAATGCTCAGACGCAGGCACTAAGGGTTTCTCTTGGATTACCACGATCCACATCGACAGCGGAAACAATTGCAATAGCTCACGATTACCCAGCGCGAACTCATACGACATTGGAAGTGCTCAGAGCACACATCAGGCACATTGCCCGCGCCCTTTCCATCACCTCGCCGCGCTGCCGAAAGACCGACCCAATCCCTCCTTTTGCCAGGTGATATCGACGTACCGTGACTGCCTCCCTCGAAATTATACGCCTGCCGAGAGGCTGCTATCACCTCCTTGGTGTTTGGCTCACCCACAAGTTCCACTCTCGGTAGTAGGGATTCAAACGAAAGCAGGACATTCGTCACCAGCTCTCAAGCAGCTATCTCTACTCATGCTGCACGAGACATACAAGGACCACCTTCACATTTACACTGATGGCTCGACAACTCTTGATGGATCTACAGGAGCTGTGATCTTCCCCGAAAAAGCCGTGGCCTATCAGTTTAAAACTTGTCACCGGACAACATCGAATGTTGCGGAGCTTGCTGCACTTCGCAGTGCCCTTCACATGCTTCATGAAGATTTACCACGAAAATGGAGTATATTTACTGATTCGAAGGCAACCCTGCAGTGTCTGCTATCCACTCTGCCTCGTGCACCACAAGACCAACTTGTGCATGAAATAAGGCAGATATATCACCAACTAGTAGAAAAAGTACATGATATTACTTTTCAGTGGCTCCCAGGCCACTGCGGCATCATGGGCAACTAACAGGCCGATGAAGCTGCTAGGAGGGCTCAAGAAAATGCCGTGAAGGAACCCATTCCACTTTCAAGAATCGATGCAGCAGCAAAGCTTCGTATACTCGCGCGTGATTGGCATCACGCGCGAGTATACACGCCAGGTTTCCAGTATACTCGACTGCGCCGCTTGGATCCATCCCCCGACTACATATTCCATCTGGACTTTCCCGAATCGAGACAACGGCTCTCTGCCGACTGTGGCTTGGAGTATCTTTTATGAATGCCTCTGCTTGCCGCATCGGAATGGCTGGCAGTGCTACCTGTGATAATTGCGACAGCGAGGAAACAATCGAACATATCTTGTGTTATTGTCCCCGCTACAGCTCCCAGAGACAGACGCTCGTGACGACGCTGGCGCGCCTCGACGACCGGCCGCTTACTGAGCAGACGATCTTAGAGTGCCGGCTGACGCGGTCTTCACACCAGAAGGCGATGAGCGCGCTGCTGAGGTTCCTCCGGACAAGGGACCTGCTTGAACGACTGTGACACTCGTGAGTTCCTTTGTGTGTGTGCGTGTGTTTGTGTTTTTTTTAAGCGAAGCTTTGTACCTCTACCAGCCAAGGGTTCTGTCGTGTCCGTCGTTGCAATCAAAAAACGATCCCGACGAACCGCTAACAATTGCAGGTATAGCAGTATAGCTTACTTGAATTCAGGCATTCAGCGTACAACTAAGCACTCGTTTTCGCAAGAAAAACCACAAAAACAAGCTTCAAAGTGATGAGCCAACATGATGGATGATAAGGGCTGCGGGCAAACAAGGAAACAGGCTCGGCGCGGTCCGTAAGATTAGATTGCAGCTGTTGCAAAGCTTATGCAGCTGCTTGAAAGAGGGTTGACGTCATTCGAAACCCTTCCAGCTAGTAACTGCTTCGGTTCATTTTCTAGACTACCCCACTATGGGGTAGTCTAGTAGTGTATATCACACCGATCATAAAGCAGTAGTGAACATTGTTAAGTAAATAATAATAAAGGCCGTGGTTAAAGTTACGTTGTAGTGTGTGAAATATCGAGTGCGCCGCAGTCACCATGAGGGTGGCGTAAAAAGCTTCGCTTTCCAACCACCTTCACAGGGTGGATTGGCGGGCAATTTTTTTTTCTGATCTCCCTCTCTTTATATGTGTGTGCATTTTTCTATATCTTTCTGTCTCCCCTTACCCCTTCCCCAGTGCAGGCTAGCAAACTGGATACCTATCTTCCGGTTAACCTACCTGCCTTTCCCATCTCATTTATCTCTCTCTCTCTTTTCGGAACGGTTTCAGTTTTCAGTTTTGTTCGGCATATTAATGCATTTTTTTTCGCGTACGCGTTACTTTGACGTGGTGAGTTTTCGCGGTTTTGTGGTCGCGTGACAGGCAGGCGAAGTGGGCGTAGCCCGAACACATTAGAGCAATAGCAGAGGGCTAATAGTGAAAAGGCGTCGAATCAGGAACGATTACTTTTCTTTTGTGCGATTTAATTATGCATAATCAGCGTGTACGCGTTACATCAGATGAGGAGCTATCGTGGTTTTCATGACTTCGCATGACAGACAGGCGAAGTTGGGAGTGGACCGAAAATATTTTCACCAATCGTGGAGGCTTATTGCAGGAATTGGAATGAAAACAGTTTGGAATCATTTTACGTTATATCGCCCTAGTTTTCGACGAGCACAGTTCTGCATGACCGTTTGTAGTGCTACTATGCGTGCTTTTATGTGCACGCAGTTATGACTCACTCCAGTTTTTACGGCGAAGGTGTATGTGGCTAGGCTTTGATGTATTTTTCGTGTTTGTGCGCCAACAATAAAAAGACGAGCGCGGACTGATCCCAGCAATAGTGCAAAAGCGGGCCGACCCGCGGTGGTCGTGAAGCAGGCTTCAAGCACTCCGGCCGTAATTACAATAATAAAATAATAATATAATAATAATACTATATAATAATATAATAATAATAATAAAATATAATAATAATAATAAAAATAATAAAAATAGATCAAGATGTATTGTTTCAAGTCGATAGGTTTACAGGGATGGTTTGTGGCACATCGGCTCACGAGGAGGGAATGTGAATATATATATATATATAATAATTCTATGATATATATATAATAATAATATATATATATATATATATATCTCCGGGTACACCCAAGTCTGGTATCGGAAGTTCATGACCACGCACTTCGCATGGGTCAGCCGTGATGACACCACACCTGTGATCATCATTGGAGACTTCAATGGGGACAAGAAAGAAAGGGTTCACTCAGTTTATGTTAGAAGAGTTTGGTTCGAAGTGCCACACCACTCCAAGTCACTCAAATAATCAACGGTCGCGTATATATTTAAATTTGGCCAAGAATCTGTCTAAGTTTGTAACAGAACCCATCAGTGTATATCACAGTAATCACAGAGCTATCGTCACTAGCATTACCAAATGATGAAAATAAATGCATGTACCCTTGTCGAACCCTGTGTGATGTACTTCACAGAGGGAATGAATCCTCAATATTTTTTTCTCTTTCTTTGCCCCTTTTCCTTTTCCTTAACCTCCGTTTAGGGTAGCAAATCGGGAACGTGTCGATTAACTGCCCTTCATACCCTGGCTTTTTCTCTCTCTTCTCGCACAGCTTTGGTAAATTGAAGCTAAAGAAAAGCATTGAAGCTAAAGAAAAGCAAACAGTGGCAGTTCCTGTGGACGGACCAATGTGTCATAAAAGCCAGAAAAACTACAACCAGTGCTGTCCACAAGATAAGATCATCAGCTGACTTGCATGTCATCACATAAGGCAAAGATTCAACGACCGACGGGAAGAAAAATCACCAATATGGCGTTTGAACTTCTAGAACCACGAACATTTAGTAATCAGTTACCTAATTCATCCGATTTGCCATTACTGCATCTAAACATAAGGAACCTCCAGAAACATTACGATCAATTTGTTGACCTTTGCGCAACACTACGACACACGTTTCACTTCATTGCTTTATCAGAAACTTGGTTATCTGAAAACTCGTCTCAAACATGTCCACTCCCCGGCTATCACCTGGAGCTCGCTTGTAGGCGAAGCTTATCATCAAATACTGCAAGTAACCAAACTGTACATAGGGGTGTAGCTCTTTACGTTAGAAACGGCGTAATATACAGAGTTAGAACAGACATAGTATTTAAATCTGCATGGTGCGAAGCACTCGTTATCGAAATACCACCAGATAAAGCATCCAGAACCTTTGTACCTCATAAAAATAAACGCACACTAGTAAGCGTCGTATACAGGTCACCGCAAAACAACAAAAATGAATTTCTATCAGAATTAGATAAGTGGCTTGATAACAACAGTAACAACTCTACTCAGGTTATTATATTGGGTGATATAATCATTGACATTAATCGAACCGAAATTTATAACTGCACAGACTTATTAACGAGCTACGGATTAGAACAATTAATCAGAGTCCCAACACGCATTACTAACTCAAGACAGAGCACATTAGATGACATCATCACAAACATATCGGACACCAAATTTTCAAGTGGAACATTGGCATGTGACATTACTGATCACCTTCCTGTTTTCGCAACCCTCACATCCAGTAGACAGTTATGTACTCAGCAGAAGCGTAAAACATACAAATATGACATCATTTTTGATGCCCTAATGAAAGAAAACTGGCACTCTGTATATTCGGCCGATACAACTGACAATAAATATGAACAGTTCATGAAAATATTTAATAGATGTAAAAAACTTGGTGAATGTATTTCAACGGTATCCAGGAGAAACGTAAAGCGAAAACCGTGGCTAACAACCGGTATTCTAAAGTCAATACATCACAAAGATAATATGTATAGGAAACTAAAGCGAAAACCACACACAATGTCACTTTAGAAAACACGTACAGGACATACGAAAAAGCTTGAAAGCCTAATCACGGTTGCCAAGCGAAATTATTTCACACTAAATTAAACAAGCACATGGTGACTCAAAAGCTACATGGAAATTGATAAATACAGCGCTAAACACGTGCAACACAAACAGTATATGTGGAATCTCGGTAAATGACACGATAGTAAGTGATCCTTCTTTTATTGCTGAAAGCTTCAACAGTTACTTCACTACAATGACCAATAATTTAATTGTAAATAACTCACATACATCACATTCAGACACAGTCACAAGAACTAACCCTTCCAGTTCTCTCTTTCTTGAGCCTACTGACCCTCATGAGGTCAACAACATAATCCTTTCTTTAAGAAATACTTCATCAACCAGTCTAGACTTGGTATCTGCATTACTGATTAAACATTGTTCGATTATTATATGCGAACCCCTATCACATATCATCAACGATATGTTCGTTTCAGGGTCGTTCCCGACAGTACTAAAAATTTCCAAGGATGTGCCAGTGTTTAAGAAAGGGGATAAAATGAATATGTCCAATTACCGACCAATATCCGTATTGTCCCCGTTTTCCAAGGTTTTTGAGAGAGTAGTGCTAGCCCGATTAGATAAGTTTTTCACAGCGCACAATGTTTATGCTAAAGAGCAATACGGATATATAAAAAGTAAGTCGACTGAGACAGCGTTAATAACATTGTGGAAAAAAACTAAATAAACATAGAAAGACATTACTACCCATGGGTATTTTCATGGACCTAACCAAGGCTTTTGATCTTGTTAACCACGACATATTGCTAAAAAACTTGAAAAGTATGGTATTCGTGGAGCGCCCCTAAGCCTAATAGCACATATTTGAAAAACCGGCAGCAGTACGTAGTGGTTGGCAATGTGTCGTCATCCCAAATGATAACTATATATATATATATATATATATATAACAGCGGAATTCCCCAGGGATCCATATTAGGACCTTTTCTTTTTGTAGCATACATCAACGATTTACCCGACTATCTCTCAGCAGACTGCATTTTATACACGGACGATACCAATATTTTCCTGACAGCTAATACGGAAACAGATCTTTACAAAAAAGGCAATGATGCCCTGCTAAGACTATCTAACTGGCTTCAATCTAACTGTCTTCTCGCAAACACAAAGAAAAGTAACTATATAGTATTCACTGCAAAAAACACCCGACTAATGAACACTAAAACATTAAACTTCAACAGCTCTTCTTTGGGAAGGGCTAACGAGACAAAATTTTTGGGCGTCTACCTCGACAGTCAACTAAAGTGGCATAAACATATCCACGAAACTACACTAACCATCTATAAGAAAATCCCAATACTGTATAAACTACGTTACATCTTCCCTTTGAACACACTCCGTACACTTTATGTCAGTTTTATACATTCGCATATTACGTATGCTATTACCGTATACGGACTCACGTACCCCACCACTTTATTGCCAATTATTGCCGCACAAAATACAGCTCTTCGAGCTATTTTCTTCCTAAAAAGAACGGACTCAATCACATTCGCCTACCCATTACTTAACATACTACCGGTGAAACGTTGCATTGATTACCACATTCTCGTTTTGCTCTATAAAATCATGTACAAAATCGTACTATGTCCTTCGGTAAAAATTAATTATCAAAATACCACATTTCCTCTACGATCAGTCACTTCGAAAACTCTAACCCTTCCTAAATCTCGCGCACTAATTATGGATCATTTACATTCTCGCATACCGCATCGCAGCTCTGGAATAAATTACCAACAGATCTTACAGCACAACAGCCATTTATCAGCTACAAAACTAATCTTCGCTCTTTTATGCTCGCGTCACTTGCTTCATGAGTATGTACCATATTTGTACTGTCTCACACATTCTTTTTCGCGCGCGCTCTAGTCTTTATATAACAGCATATAACATAGGGGCCCCTTCCACAACTCCTGCGAGAGTTATAGGGCCCCACCTTTATATCATACCCAATCTACAAATCTTCATGTGATTAATAAACTCAATTCAATTCATTCCTGTAAGCCTGGTCCCCTATACCCCAGATTACTTCGACAGAAAGACTCCCTAAAAGCCCGATATCCGTGTAACCCTTTCATAGCTGTAAAGCTTTTCTGTTGCTCCTTTTATAGCGGTCATACTCCCTCCATAATGGCGATGCGTGCCAAACGGACGAAACAGGATATCTTTAAGGACCAAGGAAGAAAACAATGGGATCTATATTCAGAAACGCTCAAGGACATAAACAAAAGCTGATAGAGGCAGTGAAAGTACAGCAAAAACGTTGTTGCTGTGCCAGGGGAATGAAGAGGCCGAGTACGAACACGGAGGACTTACGTATGGTGATCCACGTGAGTATACGGTTTATGCGAGACACATCGCACGCAGCAATTTCGTGTCTTGCGAATGGTTCACGGCCGTATGGTGGCCGTTTTAGAATGGGAAACGTGACAACGCAAATCTCCCTCATATGTTTTTCATGTTTACAGGGAAAGCTTACGCGGGTATATGTGGAGCCATCGGAGAGCGAGAAAAATATAAAAGTGAGAAACTTGGGAGCAAAAGAAAGGTAGCAGGGGTGGTAATTTTTTTTCGTCAGATAGCCGGAGTAAAGCCCAGCAACAAATCTGCCGAGTTTAGCAACAAAAGAACACCTAAAAGTACTATGAGCAAAGAGACCATGTGAGAGAAAGAGTTAAAATTGGAGAAGCCTTTGTTCATACACAACGCACTGTGTGATTTACCCATACTAGGGCTTCAAAGGGAGTGCTTTTTTTCCGAATGTCGGATTCGCATAAAGAACATGCATTGATCCTAAGCGACGAGTTGATGATGGCCAATCGACTTTTACGAGACACGTGGCCACAGGCGTGGTTGCACCTTAACCTCGGAAGCAGGGCTGTTAAATAAAATAATTGTTGTGTCAATGCATTGATGCATAGTAAGTATCTAATTTTCATAGTTTTTTTTTAACTCTCCTCATTTCAGTTGACCGCGACGTTATCTGTTTGATGTCATACTCACGTTTCCACATTGTGCATTTGTTTTAACATCACTCAGTGACATATTTGTGACTTGTGTTCCCTCACGCAAGCTTCATAGGACAACACCCTGTTACTTCTCTCGGTGCTTTTTTATGTACTTCATCATCAACATCAGCCGATATTTATGTACACTGCTGGACGAAGGCCTCTCCCGGCGATCTCCAATTACCCCTGTCTTGCGCTAGCTGATTCCAACTTGCGCCTGCAAATTTCCTAACTTCATCAGCCCACCTAGTTGTTTGCCGTCCTCGACTGCACTTCCCTTCTCTTGGTACCCATGCTGTAACTCTAATGGTCCACCGGTTATCCATCCCACGCATTACATGGCCTGCCCAGCTCCATTTCTTTCTCTTAATGTTAATCGGAATATCGGCAATTTTCGTTTGCTCTCTGATCCACACCGCTCTCTTCTTGTCTCTTAACGTTACGCTAACATTTTTCGTTCCATCACTCTTTGTGCGGTTCTTAACTTGTTCTCGAGCTTCCCGCCTTTGTTAACTTGAATGTTTCTGCCCAATTTGCAGGAGCAAGTTGGAATCAGCTAGCGCAGGACAGGGGTAATTGGAGATCGCATGGAGAGGCCTTCGTCCTGCATAAATATACGCTGATGATAAT
Organism: Dermacentor silvarum; assembly: GCF_013339745.2. Taxonomy (NCBI): domain Eukaryota; kingdom Metazoa; phylum Arthropoda; class Arachnida; order Ixodida; family Ixodidae; genus Dermacentor; species Dermacentor silvarum. Next base: position 71,133 of record NW_023606727.1, on the reverse strand, counting down.
GGTGGTGATGACGTGTCAAAACCAGGATCTGAGTATAAGGCACTCCGTAGGCTTTGTTATCTTTGTTATGAGACACGCCATGAGAATTGTCCTACAGAAAGCCCGCTAAACACGAAAACGTGCCGCACGACTATTTATTTATTTATTTCCAGTACCCTCAGAGTATAAATACATTACAGAGGGGAGGTGCATACATAGTAAAAGTGAACAGAACAATATAATAATACTAGAAAGAGCGAAGCATTATACAGAATAATTATACAAAGCATTATACAGCATATACGAATCACTTTACAGAATAATTACATACTGCCGTAGAGTAAAGCACACACGAAAAAGTAACGTATGGTACTACAAGGATAGGGCTTGATATGGCTTTTTTAAATGCAGTTGAATCAGCCATGTCCATTACGAAGGCAGGTAAGTGATTCCAGTCCCTTGCGGTTCTGGGAACAAATGATTGCGAGCCTGCAGTAGTTGAAAAAGATTGTATGTTAACCTTATAGGGATGATCAAGCTGGTGGGGGCGAAATGGTGCTGTTAGGATGAACAAGGATCAGAACAAAGTAGTACATTTTGTGAAAAAGAGAAATGCGTGACTGCTTTCTACGCTTGGCTAGGGAAGGAAGACCAAGGGTAGCGTTCATTTCGGTGAGGCTGGCATTGCAATTATAGTTAGCTGATATAATGCGAGCGGAGCGAGTTTGCCCTGCCTCAATGCGCTGTTTTAATGTAGAGTGATGTGGATTCCACACAGATGAGGCATATTCTAGCTGGGACCAAACGTAGCTTGTATAAAGGAACAGTTATAGGGACATCGGGGCAAGGTAAATGTTTCTTTTCAAGTAACCTAAAGTTTGGTTCGCTTCAGCTATTAAATTATCAACGTGATGTTTCTATGATAAGTCACTGCATATGTAAACACCAAGATAAGCGATAGGAAGCTGTGGTTTGCAGGGAGTTGTTAAGAAAGTAGGACGGAGAGATAACATCACGCCTAGTTACATGCATGCGTTTGCATTTTGAAACTTTAATTCCATGTGACGCGTGCGGCACCACTCTGTTACAATATTTAGAACATTCTGAAGTGATGTTATGTCTGAATCGTTGGCTATTTTCCGGTAAATGATACAGTCGTCGGCGAAAAAATAAGCTTGGGAAGAAATGCAAGCAGTTAAATCGTTTATATAAATGAGAAATAAAAGGGTACCAAGGACTGACCATTCAGGTACGCCGGCACCGACTGGAGCGAATTGGAAATTGGGGCCGTTAGCTGTAAGATACTGGACACGGCAGGAAAGAAATTCGCGAATCCAATCAAGTACTTGCGTGTCAATAGTTAACGCAATTAGTTTATGTAAAAGTAAGGAGTCATTAACTTTGTCAAAAGCCCTCGAAATCTACAAAAATACAATCTACAATAAAGCTAGAGTAAATATACGCATGTAAGTTATCTTTGAAGGTGATAAGTTGGGTTTCACACGAGAAAAACTTGCGGAAGCCATGTTGCGAAGTCAAGAAAAAAAACTGTTATTCTCTAGATAGTTGACAAGATGTGTGAAGATGATATGTTCCAAAATTTTACATGGAACTGACGTGAGGGAAATATGTCGAAAGCTTAAGGGGCTATTTCGTTTACCTGATTTGAAAATTGGCACAATTTTACCTATTTTACAATGTTCTGGTAAAGTACAGGAGTCATACGATTGCGAAAAAAGACACTCTAGAATAATCGAACAGCATTCTTTCGTATTTTTGAGGAATTTCGTGTTAATCTGATTTGTTCCACAAGTCTAACTTAGTTTTAGTTTGTCGATTGTTTTTGCGATTCGCACTGAATGAAAAACTATCTGATTCATGAGAAGGTAATTGAATAGTGGAAGGCTAGGCGTCGCAAACGATTTCACAGATGAAAATGGTTGTACGAAGGTATCATTCAATACAGAGGCAGTCAGAGATGGTGGCACGGGATCACTAGATGAATAGGATAAGGCTACCTTGTGGTCATTGTTGTTTTTTAATACATTTCAGAAGCTTTTCGGGTTAGTTTTGGCATGTTTGGAAGTGTAGCGTTGAAAAATGAAAATTTGCTACATTTCAAAGCGGAAAGGTTCGTCGAAGCGACTGTTTTCTACGATAGCCAATGAGAAGTCTTTCGAGAAATTTTTGCTCTTCGAAAGAAACGTTTCTTTTTGTTAGCAAGTAGGTTCATGCACCTATTGTACCAAGGTGTGTTATTACTGGAGAATATACGTTGAATAGGTACATATTTCTGAATTAGTTTTGAAGCTATAGTTTAAACATATTCCAATTGCTTTGTACTGATCGCTGAAATGCGCCAGGTAGAAAAGCATACAGAAATATTGCGAGTTCCCCATTAATAGCAATATAGTCAGCTTTCCCATAATCTCTAATAGTTTTGAAACGTTTAAATGTTTTTGGCTCTGTAATAACTAGGTTGAAGGTCAAGATGGTCGTGGTCGCTAAGGCCTGGTAAGTGGGTGACTGAAGGCATGGTGTCATTCACTGGCGTCAGAACAAGATCTAAATGGGACGATGAACTTTGTGTGACACGTGTGGGGGGAAAGCAACTATCTGTGGTAGATTGAAGTCAGCACAAAGAGATATAAAGTTATTAGACTCGGTTGATGAGGGATTCGAAAATGGACACATGGCAGACCAAACAATGTTGGGAAGGTAAAATCACCCATAAGTAGTAGTTCACCTCAGGATATTGTACAATAACTTGGTTTAAACAGTCTTGAAGGATTTCACTAAATGATGCACTGCTCGATGGCGCGCAATAACAAACACCGATAATCACCTTTTAAAATTCGTGCACAAACAACACCATACTGCTTCCAAATCACTAGTAATGGGAATATAGCAAAAGTTTTCATTAACCCTTTAACTGGCGAGATAAGAAAGACTTGACCTAGAATGGTTTTATTGCTGTAGTTCTTATTTACTTTGCTCAAATACCTACCAATTGAAATATTAAACGGTTTCTCGAAAACTAATTGAGATACAGAAGGGTAAAATTATTGTTGCGCAGATTGGACAGTTGACAGTTGACGAGAACTTTAAATGTCCTGAGGAAAAAGACTATTGAGCAGGTGGTGAATGGTAAATGTATGGTCCAAAACTACTCTCTGGCACTTGATATGGTAAGGTGAATGCGTGTTCTTGATATCTACAGCCACCCTCAGAATATATCGGAACACAGAAAATGAGAATAGGTTAAATTTTCTCGCTACATCACCACAAAGTGGGAAATGTATGCCAGGAAGTATCAACACTACCATTCGGTTGAAGGACCAGTGCCTAGGCTGTGATGAAATTTAGATTTTACTCGCATCTCGTGTTCCGAAAGCTTTTGAGGGAGGGTGTACCTTTATGGCGCTAAGAAATAAGAGCTTGCTCAAAAAAAGAGAAAAAAAACGCATTGGCAAGAATATGACCCCCACGTGCCCTAAGAAGATAACGACGATGCCTTAAGGTTTTGTGACCAATACCGGTGCTCACGCTCGACATTTAGTGAATACCACGTTTGAGCAGGTACATGAATACAAGTGATTTGAAAGGCACATACTAATATTTGAATTTGTCTAGTTTTTTCAGATGCTTTTGTTAGGTCCACAATATTGTTGAGCTAACAGTTAAATGGTTAATTGCAATTAACACACCGCCACAAATGGAGTTAGTGCGGTCATTGCGATAGATTTGATGTTTTCTATGGCAGTATAGCAGTATAGCAGTATAGCAGTATGGCAAATTTGCAGGCGCAAGTTGGAATACGCTAGCGCAAGACAGGGGTAATTGGAGATCGCAGGGAGAGGCCTTCGTCCTGCAGTGGACGTAAAATATAGGCTGATGATGATGATGATGATGATGATGATGATGATGATGATGATGATGATGATGGCAGTATAGTAATTCAGTGTTAGACACCTTGGCGGGCAACCATGTCTCAATAACGGCTATGATATCAGCATTACAGTCGTCGATTAGACTACATATAATTAATCTCTTTTTGGCATTAGACTACATATGCTAGTAAATAGTACAGCTAAGCTAGTCTTGCATGCTTTCTTTGAGCCGCAACCCCTAAAGCTTCCCTATCACTTTTTTGTCTGTACCACACGTCTTGATCGAAGAGAAGGGGCAGACTGTTCATTTTCATAGTTATTCGATAGACCGATTTCGTGAACAGAATCATCGTCTACGTTGTAATAATAAGATTTCCCCCCAGCAAAAAGTTTCTTATGTCGTAACTGAAAACCAACTTGAAGACTTTGCCAAACACGGCCAGTTTTTTCCTGGAAAATCGTGTCGCAGGGCATAAGTCTTCACTTAAAGACACCGACTTTCCTTTAAACTCCGGGCGTCTCCGAAGAATTTGTTCCTTTGTTTTATAGGCCGCAAATTTAACAATCAAGGGGCGCTTTTTACCAACAGAAAAACGACCGATCCTGTGAGCTCTTGCAATGTTGTCACTATTATGTAAAGATTTAGCGTATCATTAATTTTCCGACACTGTTTTCTCAGACTGTGACGCGTTCTCTGAGGCATCATCTTGTTTTTCATAGAACACAAGATTTTCACGGCGGGAGTGGTCTTCTGCATCGTCTAGCCTTACACGCAAGTCACTTGACACTATCGCAAAATTTTGCACATTTTCACGTAATTTGTTCACTTAACTCTGCCGATGATCAATGTTTGCCGTCTGGTTTTCAACTTTTTCAAGCCTTTCACTGATGTCAGAGATCGCCGTAGCGCCTGTTTTGTGATTAGCTTTAAACTCAACAATCGTGTCAGAAATCTTTTTTGTACATCTTCCATTCTAACGGTCCTCTGATTTTGATATTTCATAGTTCTCAGAATTTCACTTAAAGCTTCTGGTTGTTCCATACAGAGACCAGGGTAACTTTCTACAACGCCACATAACATCAGCAATAATGAAAGGAACGGTGCAATAACGGCTTCTGGGCATGGAAGCACGACCATGAAAGCATTGTTAGACTCAAAACAAGAGTAGGTAGTATTGTAACGATTACCAACCTGCAAGAAGAGCGGAAAAGCGCGTAAGCCCTTGATTCCGTACGTGCTTCCATGACCACTGACGAGTAATCTCGCAGCGCCGAGGTTTATCTCTCCCGCCACAGGCACTGTTAATTGATAGCGTTGCCGCTGCGCACTAATGCTCCAGTCTGAAATGCAGCGACGTGCATGCGTACTGGTGATGCAAGCCAGAAGTTGGGCCGAAAAGTAAAGCCTGCGCACTCAGACAAGGCACTTCTGCAGTCGAGATTTCTTCGACGAAACATCTGTCGAAGGCAAAAGCCGGCGGGTTGTTGCAGATTTCCACGTGAACCACCCGAACAGCGATGCTCCAGCCAAAGGACAGTAAGCCAAAAACTGCAAGAAGAGCGGAAAAGTGCTTAAGCACTTTATTCCGTACGTGCTTCCATGTCCATTGACCATGTCGCGTGGCCCTTCTTTGTGCTTCGCGGGCTTTCTTTAAGGCTTGCAAAAAACTTATGTAGCACGTATTGAGCAACAGTAAACTGCATTGGGAATTTTTCAGAATGATCTAAGTTTTCTTCATTGACACTTCGGCTCTGAATATAATTAATGTTTAATGAAGTTTATTAATCAATAATACCTAATACGTAATGACGCGAAATACAAAAAAAATTGTCTGACTCGCTAAAAGTGACGGTAAACATCACCTTGGCTCTGTTCAGCTACGTGACACTTGCATATTTTAAAATTTTGGCACACATTACGTGGGAAACATGGTACATACAAATGAGTCACAGGGGACACTGATCACGAGAATTATATTTACAGAATAAAAATGGGGTTGGAGCTCCTACGGTAGGCATTAGGTAAGAGGCGTTGGCATTACCAAGTCAAGGGCGGCAGCTTACCGCTAGCCTTAAAAAGAAGTGTACAACCGCTGCATTCTACCGGTACTAAAGTATTGGGCAGAAACTTGCAGATTAACTTTGAAGCTTGACAAGAAGTTTAGGGACCGCGCAACAAGCGACAGAACGAAAAAATGTCGCAGATTCGCCCGAAAAGCGAAGCATCAATTGCGATAGCTAATTAGTAGAGAGCTATTTGGAGTAGGGATAGTAGTTTTCTCGGCTGCATAAACTTGGACACATTCGCTTACGAATTGAATTAGCACGCGTGGTGTCAGCGCGCAGAAGCAAACATGAATAGATCACACTGAACGACCGCAGACAACGACTGTTAAAACGCTGGCAGCAAGCGCAGCCACCGCAGCGGGCGAAGGTTCGTGCGGTCTATCGCTGCCACGGAAACTGAGCGGCGAATGCACGGCACATACAAAGGTCAGAGCCGTGTGGAGATTGCTTTTAAGAGACGGTGCGGGCGACCGCCACAGCGGGGCAAAGTACAAACGCAGTTCTTGGCAGAGTAGAAGCTGCGCCCCCCCCCCCTCCCTCCCGCGCTGCCTTCCCGCTTTCTTGCTTTCGCGTGGGAGATTGAGTGGCCAGTTCCCCTTGCGGCCTGTTGCAAGATAAGCATTTGGTGCCGCAGCACAGCGTCGGCCCGCCTTCCTCCCTCGCATACCCCCACGGCCTTTCGCGCGACGGTCGCGTTTGCTTTCCGCCGTGCGCTCGCTCTCCGTCATAGCGCGCGTCCCTCGCGCGCTTTCACCTGCGCATACGGCGCGCGGCTACGATTTTATCGCCCTTGGATTTTATACGGAACCTCACGGCGATGGCGACGCAGAGGGCAGAAATGTGGTTTAAGTGTCCATATAATTGCTATCGCAATAAAATGATAGGCAAACGTTAAAAGATACAGAAGATAGCAACGTGGATTAGAGAGCAAAGGGGGGTAGCTAATATTCTAGTTGACATTAGGAGAAAGAAATGGAGTTGGACAGGGTATCTAATGCCTAGGACAGACAACTTTGTTCTATTGAGGTTACAGAATGGGTGCCAAGGAAAAGGAAGCGCAATAGGCGATGGCAGACAACTTGGTGTCGTGATGAACTTTCAAAATTTTGCAAGCATAAGATGGTCTCAACTGGAACAAGACCAGTGTAATTGGAGATAGCTGGGAGAGGCCGAATTCCCGCAATGGGCATAAATAGGCTGATGATGATGATGAATGTCAGCAACTGCGTAATTAACACGTCTTGTATTAGGATCAATGCCTGGCTCTTGTGGTTAAAATGTTAATTAGTCTCAGTTGCCCATAATCATTTCATTATATTTACTACCTCGAGTCATTTTGAAGTGCGGGCCTCCGTTATGAAGGCAATGCTGTGGAAATCACTTAATTATTGAATCATCCATATCTCTCAGGAATTAAAAAAATTTAAGGCACCTTGCATACTTATACACAAGTACAGTCCTCGACACACATTTCTGTAGTGTACGTCAGCAGTGCGCTCAAAGCTGTGTCAGCTGCATTTGCTACATATTACCCCGCGTCACCTCAAACGCTGCTGAAACGAAGGCACCGCGTCCCGCTGCCATTCCAGCTTCTCTCCCCACTTCGTCCGAGGAATCGGCTAACAAGCAGCGGATGCCGCCATCTGCATTGCCAGCCACCGAGACGCCGCATTTCAAAGGCTCTACTCTCCGACCGGGACGCGTATACGGAAAACATATCCCACGCAGAAGGGGGCGCAGAGCTGCACGCCTATTGGTTCTCGCCGCAGGCTACTTTCACCAGCATGGCGGCGCCCAGCGCAACGTCGACTTCCGAGACTTGAGGTTTGTTTACGCGACGCTGGCCCGGCGACGCGCGCTGAGAGCGGCCGCTGTATCGGCTGTAGCAGACGATTAGTCGTCCCGCCGTCGACGATGCGAGCGTCCGCTCTTGCGCAAGCGTATACTGCTGTCGTTTGCGCCCCGGTGCCATGGAGCAAGCCACGGTGCCGGGCGCCGACGCGAAGCGGCGGTCGTTGGGGTACAGTGGCTAGAATGGGGAAGTGTGTTGAACGCGTTGGCTCGCATGTGCCCCTTTAGAGAAAACCGCCAGGTGGCGCTCACACACGCTTACACGTCGGCCGCGACGGCGGCTAGCAGCCGCAGTGCAAGCGCGCTGCGTGGAATGCGATCCTCCGCGCGCGCAGCCGAATATGCAATAACAAAAAAGACAGCTTCGTAATATATATTCTCGCTCGTGCATGGCGGCAAATGGCGATAGATTGGCTATGCTAGCCCTTTCTTAATTGAAAAGGCGCCAATCTGATTGAGCGCGCGTCGATGGTAGAATGTAGCTTGCTTTAGACGATTTACTCCGGCTGACACCTTATCGATCGCTTTTTTTTCTCACGAAACAAAAATGTTTAAAATTCGCCCGTCGCCCGATGCGAGCCGGCGCGACTCGCATCGGGCGACGTGTCAACGACAGCGCGCGCCCCCTCGCGGTTCCCTGCCGGCGGCTTCAATGCACCCCATAGGCGCTGCCTGCCGCTCGGCACACTTCCCAATTCTAGCCACTGTAGTTGGGGTGTTCCTACACTGCGCTCCGCAACACCCCAAATAAACAAATACTGCTCCAGTCAGGTAGACTGCTCCCTCCCTGATAGTGAGATTATATTTGGATCATCAAAACAGTGATGCTTTTATTTAGGAATGGCATCGATCCCTTAACAGCAGCCACAGTTGTGCCTTAAGTCTGGAAGGTGACAGTGGTCTGCCTTTTCCCGTCCTTTGGCTATTCCAAAATAAACGCATCAATGTTTAGATCATCCAAATATAATCTCACTATCAGGGAGAGAGCAGTCTACCTGACTGGAGCAGTATTTTTTTATTTGGGGTGTTGCTACGCTCCACTCCGCAACACGCCAGTGACCGCCGCTTCGCGTCGGTGCACCGCACCGCGGCTTCCGCCGCGGCACCGGGGCACAAACGGGAGCAGTACCGCTTGCGCTAGAGCGGATGTTCGCGTCCCGTAAACCAAACCTCAAGTCTCGGAAGCCAACGTTTCGCTGGGCGCCGCCATGCCGGCGGAAGTGGCCTGCGGCGAGAGCCAATAGGCGTGCAGCTCTGTGCCCCCCTTCTGCGTGGGATATGTTTTCCGTATATGCGACCGGCACACCGCACTAGAGACTCGAGGAGTTAACACGGACGCTGGACCAGAACAGAGACTCAAGAGAATTACGTGTGGCAAACGGCGCTGTTTTCCGTTCTGTGTTGCAATATTTTATTTAGCCCTTTAACTGGCAAGACGAGAAAGACTTGACCTAGAATGTTTTTAATGCTTTAGTTCTTCTTTAGTTTGCTCAAATACATACCAATTGAAAAATTAACGGTTTCTCTAAAAACTAAGCGAGATACAGTATGTCAAAATTATTGTTGACCAGGTGATGACAGGTGAATGTATGGCCCAAAACTGGTCTCTGGTACATGCTTTGGTGTGTTCTTGAGATGCACCTTTATGAAGCTAAGGAATAAGAGCTTGCTTACAAAAGGGAAAAAATTCGCATTGGCGAGAATATGACCCACACTTGCGCTAAGAAGATAACGACGAAGCCTTCAGGTTTTCTCAGGTACATAAATAAAAGTAAATTGAAAGGCACAGACTAATATTTTGATTTGTCTAGCATTTGCAGATACTTTTGTTAGGCCAACAATATTGTTGAGCTGCCAGTTAAAGGGTTAACCAAGCTCTCGCATTAAAACAGTTAAAACCCTTGTATTGTGAGTGCTCTCATCTGTGTTTGGAGCGTGTATTGGACGCAGCTGCTTCGAGATAACTTGCTTTGAGGATGCGTCGCCATATCGGCGGGCCACCGCTACTGGTGCTTTTGTTGTGCGGTTTGATTTCGCTACGCCTATCATAGATAGCACTCTGCGCGAGCTTTAGGGGGCGCCAACATTAAAAAGAGGAGGCGTGCTTTATTTCCTCGCGTGGCCTAACTTTCCCTATATACATCTATTGTCCATGCTGCTCAGAGGGACTCAAGACCAGCGCTGTTCTGCCACTTCCTTGCGCATAAGCAAATTATCTAGACCCAGCGACTTCCGCTAGACAGCGCATCTGGGCAACTGTGATCTGACACTCTACAAAATTATGCTGGGGACTGTACTATTGCGCCCATTTATACATGCAAGTTTTTTTCGTGGTGACGTGGAATTGGAAGCCTAGCAGGTTCTTCTAAAGAATTTCGCCTGCTTTGCTTCGCTCTCGCGTCCTGCTTATGGACTTCAGCCAAGTTTTTGGCTTCTCTTTGTGTATTCGAGCTCGACATAGTCTATTTTATTAATTTTTTCAGTGTACATTGTGGAAAAGGCACAAAACTAGCTCTGTCGAGACTTTCTGCCGCGCAAAGTGAGGTGACTGCTCACAGAATGAAGGACAAAATAAAAACCGCACAAATTTCATAGCTAAGTGCACATTTGCTTTCTTTCTCCTACGTTGAAAAAGAACGGCATTCCATCGGTGATTTCCTGCCCACACTGCGTTTATAAACGCAACGTTTCCATCGCATTCGGGGGAAGCCTACGTAAATGCACGTAACGCATAAATTCGGGCATACGAAATGAAGCCCTCGGTGAAGGTAGAAATAAAGCCTTTAGAGAGGTTTCAATTCTATGTGTCATTTCGACATTCTAACAGATTCAGGTGGCTGTAAAGCCTAGGTACGGAAGCTTAAAGAAGACGTATAAAATCAATGCGCTCGGGGCCACCGCTGAAGCCTACAGTGTACGGCAGTAAACATAAAGCACCACAATTTTTCTTGAAGTGACGCATTTTTATAAGTTCCGAAGGTCAACTCCGTTACTGACGTCATTCTCCAGATCCAGAGATGGTATTCCTATGGTCATACGGGAAGCATCGTGTTTGTTGCCACATATGCAATCGCTCGTCGAAAGTTTCTGAAGCGAGAAGCCAAGAAAAAACTGCCATTTCTCAAAAGCCTCAGTATACAACCGCGAACTTGTAACGTAGTGCAGTAGGCGTGTGTCCTTCAAGAGCAACACACCATTGCAATTTCAAGTGGGCGTAGAGTACATGAGGAAACGCAGTTTTTTTTTATTTTTCTGTATATTTTGGCTTCCGCATTCAGAAAACATCGATTAGCCGCTGTACATACGTTTCATTATAGCAGAATCCAAGGGACGAACAGGAATCATTTAAGCGCTCCAAGAGTGTTCCCGTGAGGGCTCCCTCCCGTCTGGGTGGCATCTCTGAAGCTGGTTCAAGCTCTCCCGAAGGTTGTTAATCAGGATTTTACAAGCAATTCTAGTCACTCAATGGATACGGTACGCAGAAGGCCCAATTTTTTTGGTTGCGGCACGTCAGAGCCCGCATTGGGGGATGGGTAGGCGGTATGGCAGTCGTTCCGTAGAAAACACGCCTCACAAATTACATGATTACGCGAAAAGGCCAGTCTATACACTTTAAGTTTAATTTGTCCGTATAATATTTTTACGCATTGTGCCGAGCGTTGAGGCGAAAATTTGGGGGATATATCGTAAACACCGACCTGCCAGCAAATTTTCATGGTGCAACATAAGGCGTTACGCACAAGTATCACAAGCACCAAGTGCGGGCACAAGGTTAATATAGAGGAAGCAGCAAAAGCGTGTTCTATAGACTCGGCCATTAGACATGGAGTCGCCGGATTTAGTCGACCGCCCTTCGCAATTGCATTTGGTTGTTAGTAGCGTTTTTGCTGCTCTAGCATAGACTATCGCAAAACGTGAACGCACGCAAAATGAGCGCGCTTTACAGGCGCAGTCAGCAAGCGGTATACGTCAATCCCTTAGGGCAGGCCGTGAAAAGGCGCGAATCACGTGGCTTTGGACGCCTGAATATAACATGTTGCGGGGCAGGGTCGAAGTTGATGCGCTAGTGAGAATGTGCTTTCGACTCGAATGCGCTGATGCGCAGTGGCGTAAAGGCTGTTTTACGATTGCATTTACGGCTATGTTTACCCCTGGCGTAATGTAAAGCAGTATGAAAAATGAAGCAAGGAATATATTGTGCGCGTGTTCGCAACAATATTAAGCGTGGAGTTAAAACAGAGCTATTATTTTACCAAGAAACGGCTGGCATTGACGTACTACTGTAATTTCCAGAATACTGGGTCTTGCACTGCAATGAAAATTATCTTAATTATTTTTGTCCTTCGTCATTGGCTCGCACGAAGACGCGTACCTGCAATGAATTGGCCCACTCGGACCGACACACATGATAAGTAATGAAATACACCCTGGCAAAATAATCCCTACAGAGTACAACCACTGATTTGGTTATTAATAAGTGTTATCAGACCAGGCGCGAGGTCTCACTTGCCGCGCCGGGACTTGCGCGGCTCAGGCGGAGGAACCAGCCCCCAGCCTTCATTTTAGGGGCATTTTGACTACTTTCAACGAGGTCACGAAACACTATCAAATGGGCCGTAGGTCCTTCCCACTCCCACACGAAAAGTTGTCTCGGCCACAGGCAATCTCTCTTCGCATGCTTCAGACGGAGACATACCCCAGTCCCTCCATTTACAGTCACTACTCAGACATTTCAGCAGCACATTGTCCAGACTGTAACGATCGCAGTGATTTCAGACACATGCTCTGGAGGTGCCCCTCTTTACAGGGAAGGCATCACGACTTCTCTGAAGATGAATTTCATTCCATGATCAAGAGCCCGGTCCTACTACACACTCCAGGCTGTCCAGAAGGCCCACGACGCAGCGGTGAGGCTAGGCCTCCCCGTCCCTACGTGGGAGCGGCCCACGATCCTCCCCCTATAAATCGGGGGCGGAATCCTTCAGGACCTCAATAAAGTTCTTTATCTATCTATCAGAGTCGGCTTCAATTGTTCTTACAGTGGCCTGTGCTATAATTATAAGGCCACATTTTTACACACTTGATAACGGTGTTTTAACAGCGGAGCTATTTAAGCCGGTCGTTAGTCCATCCGTCACGTACAAAAAATGTGGGCCGATCCTGGCGGTAGTGCAGAAAGGCTCTAAGGGCAATGGCACATAACCCTGTGAACTAGCGAAGCTGGGGCGCTATAACGTAAAATGATTCCAAACTGTTTTGATTCCAATTTCTGCAATCAGCCTCCACGATTGGTCAAAACATTTTCGGGCCACCCCCAACTTAGCCTGTCTGTCACGCGACGTCACGAAAATCGCGATAGCTCCCCATCTGATATAACGTGCACACACTGATTATGCATGGTTCAACTGCACAAAAGAAAAATAATCATTCCTCATTCGACGCCTTTTCACTATTAGCCCTCTGCTATTGGTCCAATGTTTTCTGGCTACGCCCACATCGCCTGTCTGTCACGCGACCTCACAAAACCGCGAAAACTCCCCACGTCAAAGTGACGTGTACGCGAAAAAAATGCACTAATATGCCGAACAAAACTGAAAATTTTTCTGAATAGCCACAGACTGCCCCGTTCCGAAAGGAATAAAAGATGGCTGCCCGCCGATCGCTCAGGCCCTCGCTAATCGCATCTGCCGGTGAGCATGTATTTCTTTGCGCGTGATAAACCTTTTTGCGGGGTAGTAAAACGTTATCGAGCCCTTTCGGCATGCATACGACATCGCTCTGCCAACTCTTCCGTGCTAAAGATTCGTTTTAGCGGCATTCTTATCTTGCCATTGCACGCCGCCGCGATTTTCGACCAGCCACCGCAAGCTAACTAAGGCGAAGCGAACCAATCGGAGAAGCCGGCACCACCCTCTTCATGCGGTTATCTATTTTCACTGTGCTGGTTCGGCCCCATCGAAACCCTCTCCACTAGAGCGTGCTCCTCGCCTCTTGTCAGCTAATTAGATCAGAAAAACCGTTGAGTGTAGACAATGTTATTGGTTTTGAAAGCGAACAAAGGTGACCTCTTATAAACGAGGAGAGTGTTTGATTGGGTTGTTTAGACAACGCTGCGGGTCGCCGCCCAATGCTTGCGTCGGTGGTCACGTTAATTTGACGTCAGGACTTTGGAATCAAAATAGTTCTAATCATTTTTACGTTATAGCGCCCCTGAGCCTGGCTAAGTCTAGCTAAGCATTATTGCGACTACTTAAGCTTAGTCATCGATAGCAAATCGATAGCCAATCAATAGCTAATTGAGAATCAAACAATAATCAATAAATTCCGGAAAATACTGGGGAATACTGGGCAGTGCTTAGCCTAGCCCAAATACGTAGCCAGTACCTTGCGATAGCCAATCAATAACTGATCGAAAATCAATCAATAATCAATAAATTCCGGAAAATGCTGGGGATGACTTGGTAGTGCTTAGCCTAGCCTAAATACGTGACCCATACCTTGCGATAGCCAATCAATAGAAAATTGATAATCAATCAATAATCAATAAATTCGAGAAAATGCTGGGGATGACTTGGTAGTGGTAGCCCAAAAGTCAGGACTAGCTAGGTGCCCATCAGCTCCGCTGCCTCTTTAGCCTAGCGCCTCCAGTGCAAGCTACGGTAATTTTTGGTGCTCGAAAATTTTAAATACTGGCTTAGGTCTCCAGAATGCAAATATATGTTCAGTAAACTTTGTGAACACCTTACTGGTTCTCTACTTGCTACGACGTGCCAAAAATTTTCAACGAAGGATAGAAGCTGATGTACTCGGTTGTATGCGTGAGAAATAGTTGGTGGCCAATGTACATGGCCCCAGAAATTAAAGATGCACTGCTTACTAACCGACGCGACCACCCCATTGCACTCTCGAAAGGGCTATTGGCACATCCGCAAGTATCTATTTAACGTTTTTGCGATTCCCTTGCCCAGAAATACATATAAGTACTGTCGTCTCATTATGAGGCATTGCACGAATGTGTACAAATAAACAACATATGTAGTTAATGGAACGAGAAATACAAATTAGAAAAGAAATACTCAAATTAAAGTAATTGGCATGGCATAGAATGAAAACAGAACTAGTGGGTTACAGGTTGAGGTTTCATTTTACGAAATGATCGTTAGGAAGCTGTCTCAAACAGTCGTTAAGTTTACTTAACAGTTCAACTGCTGTCACCAGGACAAAGGCAAAGTTAAAACGGTTTGGCAGAGTAACCACTTCACGGAAATAATTGAACACCAACACGATTAGAATGTACATTTGGTGTTATTGTTTCCAATTCAGTCGCCACTGCAGTGCCAGAAATCCTCAAAATTGTTTTTTTTCGTTGGTCTGAGTGAGCATCAAAACCAGGTCCAACCTCAAATATAGCTTTCGCAAATAGCTGGATCAAATGGCTGGAAACCATCTGAATAACAGGTTTGGTCGGCGCACCTCCCACCATAGAGATTCATGCAATTATTTTTAGAGGGGAATCACCAGCTGAAAAGTTCATCTATCAGGAAGATAATGGTAGTACATAAATCATTTTGAAGATCTAGCATAGATCCTTTACGAAAGTTTATTGCATTATGACGATAATATTAATCATCATCATACAATGAACTCATCATTTCTTCATCATCATCATCAGTCTATGTTTAGGTCCCCTGCAGGAGGAAGGCCTCTCCCTGCGATCTCCAATTACCCCTGTTTTGCGCTAGCTGATTGCAACTTACTCCAGCAAATTTCCTAACTTCATCACCCCACCTAGTTTTCTGCCGTCCTCGACTGCGCTTCCCTTCTCTTGGCATCCATTCTGTAACCCTAATGGTCCATCGGTTATCCATCCTACGCATCACATGGCCTGCCCAGCTTCATTTTTTCCTCTTAAGGTCAACTAGAATATCGGCTATCGCCGTTTGCTCTCTGATCCACACCGTTCTCTTCCTGTCTCTCAACGTTAGTCCTAAGATTTTTCGTTCCATTGCTCTTTGTGTGGTCCTTAACTTGTTCTCGAGCTTCTTTGTTAACCTCCAAGTTTCTGCCTCATACGTTAGCACCGGTAGAATGCAATGATTGTACACTTTTCTTTTCAAAGGCAGTGGTAAGCTTCTAGTCAGGATTTGGCAATGCCTACCGTATGCACTCCAACCCAATTTTATTCTTCTGAGAATTTCTTTCTCATGATCAGGGTCCCCTGTGAGTAATTGACCTAGATAAACGTACTCCTTTACAGACTCTAGAGGCTGACTGGCGATCCTGAATTCCGGTTCCTTTGCCAGGCTATTGAAAATTACCTTTGTCTTCTGCATATTGATATTCAACCCCGCTCTTACACTTTCTCGGTTAAGTTCCCCAATCATTCGTTTTAATTCGTCCCCACGCGATAGACAGCATAAAGGTCACTTCACTCGCTGCTGCTGGTGCGCTTTCTAACTGTAGCGTTTTGACAGCGAGTTTCCGCGCTCATCGAGTGAGATGCGTTGATGTTCGCTTGTGCGCGTGACACCATGCTTGTTATTTAGTTAGTATGCCTATGTTTACAAGTTAACACGGCTGGTAAAACTACTATCCTTACTTCGTATATCTGTCCACCAGTTTGCTATTGCGATCGATGCTTCGCCTTTAGGGCGATACTGCGACTTTTGTTATGGGTGGCCCAGTTCGCCATTGTTGCTAGGGAAGCACCGGTTTCATCTGCAACCATGCTGCCCTAATCACCTTTGTATCCAGGTGCCCAGCAAATTGTGACATGCGGGTTAGACGTATATGCTGTGCACAGAAATGAACACAGATCACTAAGCACAAGATATTTTTGCTTATGAAGTGACAATAATGCTTTCAGGTCACCTTAGGGAGTCAGTAAAGATAACTGCTCTTTTTAATCTTTATTTTCATAATTTGTTTTACTACAGACACTTGTGCATTGTTCTCGGCCGTAAGTATACTTGTTTCTTGGTGCAGGACATCGGATTTAGAAAATGGTGTACTGACTGCCGCATAAGATCCGCCATTATGTGACTTTGATGTGTCGGTATAAAATTCTGGACAGGAGCACTTCGACTGGAGTTCTAGAAACTGCATATGGATGTACGTCTCTGGATCATGCTTTGCGAGCCCGACAAATGACCGAAAAATTATATCCGCAAGAAGCGTTTACATCCTCATTAATGTGGAGCTGCGATGCACGAAGGCGACCTTTCTGGTTTTTTTTTTCTATCCCCCACAGGGCCGGCACCACCGCTGCCACAGAAGCGCGGAGGCGAGCGCCTTCTGGTGGTGCTGCATGGAAACTAGAGGCGCGCATGGCGCGCGTGGTTCGTTGTGTTTGGTTAGCCTATTCGGCAAGGGAACAGCCAGGCGGCAGCTCCCACGGTCACGAAACCCGGCGAGGTTCACAAAGAAAGATTCGCTTTTTAAAGGATACAGCTAAGTACGTCGCCCTTTGGTACCCCCGTTTCCTGCGTAAATGGCCTAGACCGAGCATCACCAATTCTAACAAAGAAAGTGCGGTCTGCGAGCTAGCTTTCAATTATGCTAAGCATGTTGCCCCGGGGACCAATTCCCAATAGGACTCGGATAAAACCCTTAACTCCATGTGACGTCATACGCCTCTTTCATATTTAGAAAAACTGACAAAAAAGTATTGTATATGAGAAAATGCATCGCGATTGTTGGCCTCGATGCGCACAAGAATGTCGTTGTGGACCGGCCTTCTCAGAAACCGTATGGGTAGGGATCAAGGGTTTTCTTTGATTCTAGAAAATGCAAAAGATGGCTATTTATGATTTTCTCGAAAAGCTTACATAGGCAGCTTGTGAGCGCTATCGGGCTGGAGCTTCTTACCAAGGATAGTTGTTTGCCCTGTTTCAAAATTGAAAACAACGATAGCTTCTTTCCATATAGCAGGAAGGTGTCCAGCTGCCAAAATATTGCTAAAAAGTGGGAATAATGTAATTTGTGTGTCCGTGCGCATGTTCTTGATCATGTCATACATGATCCTGTAAGCTCCCGGTGCAGATATTTTGCAACCGTTCAATGCTGCTCTGAGCTCGGCAATGTTTAAAGAACGGTTATATGGATCATTTCCTCGGCATTTGCGGTCCAGTGTCTTGTGATCTTTTATTTATTTGTATTTAAGGAATATCAGTGAATAGTGTTCGGAGCTAGATGCATACTCAAAAGTGTTCACCAAGAGTATCTGTCTGGTCTTCGAACGTGTTTCCTTGATCATTTACCAATGGCAGATGATGTGACTGCTGCCCCTTTAGCCTTCTGAGCGCGTTCCACACATTTTTTTTCCTGGGTGCACGAATTGATTTCCGAAAGAAGCCTCTCCCAGCTTACTCTCCCAGCTTACTCTCATATAGCCTGTCGCTGTCGTGTGTGCCTTTCCCGTGATTTAGTCTGTTTAGATTAGACAACATTTTCTGCAGTTGGGTATCGGTGCCGAATTTACCATGCTTTGTTTTGTTTCTTTCGAGCTTGTTTGCAATCAACGTCTGACTAGGGAACTCGTCTTCCACTTGAATGACCATTGTTTATAAAATTAACTGCTCTACCACGCCAATAATAAAGGCGGTAAAATAAGCTAGTGTGTCATCTATAGTGAAATCGCTTATAAAATCTCGTGATAACTAAGTTGATTCTTTAAAAGGGTCCCATTCGGCGCAAGCTAGTTTCGACCAAAGGGCATGTGGAGGACATTCATGTTGCTCTATTAAGCATAACGTTACCGGGAAGGGGTCACTTTCATAAGCATTACTTATTCTTATTACACCCCATCCTAAATAAAGTAGAACCGCCGAGCCAATCGCTAAATCTATAGAAGAATATGAATTATGATAGACGTTGTAATAGGTAGGCTATTTTTTATTGAATAGGCAGATTATGGAGAAGTCCTCTGATGTTGTACTGCAATATCTATGTGTCGCTATTGCAGGAGATGTTTTTGCTGTGTATCTAGCATAAGAAGACTAACTTAAAGGGGTCCTCAACTACCCATGGTCCACGGATAGAAACATGGTCCACGGATAGCATACGCTGCTGTGAGCATCGCAGTCAAGTTTTGCATTTGAGCTCGACGCGTGGAACTCGCAAGGGGAACGCGATGTCACCTTACTCTCAAACGCTCTCTTTTCAACAGAAGCCTGCTCCTTACTCTCTTATGGACGCTTGATTTCGTAATAAAGCGGATTACCATACGGCGTTGCTATTGGCCAATAGCCGACGTCAATCAAGACGGGTGTTTGGATCAGTGGGCTTCTTCCTACTGTTACTGTGGATATTTACTCACAAAGTTTGACGAGCAGGCTGAAGTAGGCGGAAATGGGCTTTCGAATTTTGATAATAATTACGTGCTTTGCAAAAACATTAACTTTGGAGAAACAAAGTTAATGCAGCTATTCGCCTCGCTAAACGCAATCACTTTCGCAACAAATTGTGGATGCCCGGTTTGATATCCGAAAAACTTCGTCCCTAACAAATGCCCTCAGGGGTATTGGTAAAAAACTGCGCAATAATCAGTTTTTCACCCACTTTTCATCTGATGGTTTTCACGTACTGCAACTACATTGAAAAAGAAAAAAAATTCGCTGCCGCACGCGTCGCAATGCCATTTTTGGAGAGCACTTTCCACATGTCTGTGATTCCACTGTTGCGACTTTCAGGGTTGCTTGTTGCCAGTATTTGGGGGACACGTCGCATAAATATTTATATGTAATAAGGAAATCAATACGGTGTTATATTGTTGACCTTGCTTTATTAGGAACAAATAATACGCCTGTTATGTAATTAACCAGACGCTTTGAAGTAGTGGGCACTGATCTTAGGCTTGTTTCGGAGTGCGCAATTGGCCGTCACTGAAATTCCGTGTAGTTAGATGCAATAGTAAATAATATGTTAAATGTGGTAATTACCATTTAAAATGAAGATTGTTATATAGGTGCAGTTAGGATATACGTAGTCCACAATATATTCCAAGTTTATTGGTTTCTGTGCAGCTAGCAAAATTATACTCCTTCAGAGAAAAGAGATAACACTTCTGAAGTGATATAAATTTACAATATTGTTTATTCCAAGTTAAGGCGCTAATTATGCAACTGTAGAAAATGCATTTCGATATAGCCTGCGCGTTTAGTATGTGAGCTCTTCATGAGCAACCCGCCGTGGTTGCTCAGTGGCTATGGTGTTGGGCTGCTGAGCGCGAGGGCGCGGGTTCGAATCCCGGCCACGGCAGCCGCATTACGATGGGGGGCGAAATGCGAAAAACGTGTACTTAGATTTAGGAGCAAGAACCCCAGGTGGAAGAGCTGCAGGTGGTTGAAATTTGCGGAGTCCCCCACTACTGCGTGCCTCATAATCAGATCGTGGTTGTGGCACGTAAAACCCCATAATTTAATTTTTAATTTTTTCTTCTTGAGCAGTCGCGTCTCGCAGCCGTGGAACGAAGCCTTTCAAGGGCCCGTATATAATACAACGGAAAGATTACGCGAGAAAACCGATACGAGCAGACTGCAATGAAATGGTCGCGCATGTACCGCAGTGTGGAAATATCGCGTACTGTCATATATGTCGTTAGCCCTCGATAAAGCGTTTGGCCCAGGTTGCAATTATTTGAACTGTTCCGTTCGCACGATTTATTTATAATATATATGACCGTACAAAGTATACGCGCTACAACTGCAGAATTCTTGTATCGCTACTAGAATGTATCCATAAAATTAGAAAATGGTGACGACATCCGGAGGCCATTTCGTCTTGTTTGGGACACGCGTGCACAGCTGCGGCGGAAAAAAAGATTAGCACAAGTGGCCGATGACCGGGGCAGGGAAATTGCGGTACACGGCGCTCTAGTTTCCTTGCACACTGGTATCTATGGTGCCGCATGATTCATGTTTCAAAGAGGGGTTGCCTGGCACTCTCGTTTTCGGCGTGCTATAGTCCGATACAAGTCAAGAGAAATGCGGCTTTTCCCCGTCAAAGGACCCCTTCCAGCCAATGGTGTCTATTTATATTTTTATTTACAAAAACCTTACGGGCCCCCGTAGGAGCATGGCGTAAGGAGAGCATAAACGGAAACAGAACTATAAGAGCTAGTAAACATTGTGTAGCAAGTGGCACTTATACATTTATAATACAATGAATTCAGACACAAGGGATACGCAGCATACTTTTAATATGTCACTGATGTGCAGTACAAACCAGAATGCAACAATGAAAAGCATAAAGTCGGTGAACAGATTAAAAGGGCGCAATTGAAAGATTACTGCTGACACGCTGGCGGAAAGAATCATTGTTTGTTAAGGAAGCGATATTATCGGGCAAATTGTTCCACATGGAAATGGCACGTGGAAGCGCAGAGCTGTTGAAGGTTGAAGTGTGACCGAAAAAGTGCGAGTAACTGAAATTGTTACGGAGGCGTTTTGACATTCGCAAAGACCTTTCGAGAGGTAGTGGAGACAGCTATTACCATAAACGTACTTGTGGAACAAACGAAGAAGTGCGATGCAACGACGAGTCTCAAGTGAAATGATGTCATGATTCTGTTTATTTTCAGTTACGCTATGAGAACGGTTATAATCGCAAGAAATAAAACATGCTGCTCTGTTCTGTTGGGCTTCTAGCATATTTTTGATTAGATATTTTTGATGAGACGGCCACACAGGGCTTGCAAATTCTAGTTGAGGCCGGACAAATGTTGCTTATGCAAGCTTCAGGATGCTGGTTGGGGCGTTTTGTAAGTTTCTTCGTAAAATATCCCAAAGTTCGTGAGGCTTTGGCGCAAATGGCAGTGATGTGGGATGCCCAGGGCAGGTTAGGAGCATGGTGAACTCCGAGATATTTATATGAAGATGCTTCCAAGACCTGAGAGTGGTTTATATAGTAGGTGAACTTAGAATTGACATGCTTACAGCTATAAGAGATAATGTTACATTTACATTCGTTAAGATGCATTTGCCAGGTAGTACACCAATCAGAAACAGTTTTGAGGTCATTTTGAAGTGCAATGTGGTCGTCGATAGAGTTAATGGTACGGTAAGTTATGCAATCGTCAGCAACAAGACGGATGGAAGAAGATATGTTAGGAGGCAGGTCGTTGATATACATTAAAAATAGTAAGGGTCCTAAAACGCTGCCTTGTGGAACACCGGAAGTGACATAGCAAGGGGGTGAATACGAATTGTTAACAACTGTGAACTGCTGGCGAAGTGACAAAAAATTCCGTAGCCAAGAAAGAGTTGGCGAATCTAGCCGGAGTGAACATAATTTCGAGATTAGACGACAATGAGCGACACGGTCAAAGGCTTTTGAGTAATCAAGGAAAGTACAATCGGATTGTATGTTGTTATTCATGCTAAAATGTAGGTCGGTTGTAAGTTCAAATAGCTATGAATCTCATGAAAACTTTTTCCTGAAGCTATGTTGGTTGGTAAAAAAGAAATTATTGGACTCGAGGTGGCTATAGACATGAGAGGCGATGATGTGTTCAAGTAATTTACAAGAAATTCAACTTAATGGGATAGGACGGTAATTAGCAGGCGAATTTCTATCTCCCGCCTTAAATACAGGCACTACCTTAGCAATTTTCCAGTCAGAAGGAAGGCGACCGGGTGATAATGGTTGTCGGAATATATGAAATAATATTTGGCTGTAAAGGGAAACAGTGTTTTTTTTTTAGTATTTTGGAGCTAATCTTATCAATACCGGCAGATGTAGATAATTTATGGTTTGTAATTAGACGAGAAATACCTTCGACGGTGATGTTAATAGGTTCCATGTAAGGGTAGTCGGGATCAGGGATAAGGGGTGCAGTGGACAGATCCTCTGCAGTAAACACTGATGAAAAAAAGTCGTTAAAAGCGACAGGGCACTCGTGGTCAGCTAAAGGTACATTGTTGGCTCCATGCAGGGAAATGCGAGTTGAGCCATTCTCCGGAGACATTGTTTTCCGAAACCTTTTTGGGTCTGACTTGAGGAGTGAGGGTAATATTTATCTTTGGCAATGGAGATAGCAGAGCAGTAAGTTTTTAAGTTTTTGTACTCAACCCAAGCTGTCGGGATTTGCTTGGCTTTCTGGTATAAGCGTTTTTTTTCCTATTCCTTAACTTTCGAAGGGACTTGTTAAACCATTGGTTAGTCCTGCTATTAGATGTGGTAATTAATGGGACATACTTGTCAACTAGCGAAGATATTTAGTCTTTGAAAAGGGTCCTAATTTTCATCAACGGGACGTACAGAGAACGAGGGCACAAATTCTTGGCGGAAGAACATTTCAAGATCGGAATTCATATGCTTATAGTTGCCTTTATTGTAATCTCTTATTTTTGGATGTAAAGCTGACATTATCAAGCGGTATTTGAGGAGGTATTTGTAGTAATTTATGATCACTGAATCTATCGAGGGTGAGAATTTGTCCGACTGTATCAGGATCGCTGTGTCAACGTGACGTCGCGGCCGACGTCACGTTTCTGTCGCGCAGCGGTGGCGAAAAAGAAAAAAAGACGTCGCGACCGACGACACGTTTCTTTCGCGCCGTGGTCGCGAACAAAAAAAAAGTGTGTTCTTCCGCGCTTACGGACTTTTATCACAATGGCCGCCTCCGTTGTTCCTGTCTACCCATCGGCGTCGACAGTGAGATCGTGCTCTCTGAAGCTGACTTTAGTGCCATTTAGTCATATCCCAAAGTGAATTCCGTGAAATGCCTCGTTTGTGTGTTGCTAGCAGTGTTTTTAACACACTCGGTAACGACGATCGCTCTGGTGTATCGTCTTTGCGTCACCGCTCGTCGCCGTCGGGAAACAGCCGCCTCTGCAGTTTACTGGAATTCAACTCCCTGCTCCATTTGAAAAATAAGCCTTTTCACCTGATGTGTAGTAACGGGCAAATAAAGAATTTGAGCAAAGAATTTATTTTCGCTGAAAATAAATGCGTCTTTTGGAACTACTTATGCGCGCGGTTGCACTCAGAGAGACCTGGCTTCAACAGCGCTACTGGTACAGGTGTAAGCCGGTCGCCGCGACGTCACGTTCACGCAGTGACACTATTGGCTGGAAGGGGGTCTTTTGACGGGGAAAAGCCGCATTTCTCTTGACTTGTATCGGACTATAGGGAACAACAGCGTCGCGTGCCGCAATTTATCTGCTCGGGAGATCGGTCACGTCTGCTAATATTTTTTTTCGCTGCAGCTGTATCTCCTATCTTAGAGAAAGGAATTCAACAAGGGGGGGACACTCAGTGGAAAGTGGCAACAGGAAACACATCACGCTACTTTTGACTCCGTCCGATAGCTGCCGCGAGCATCGAAAAAGAAAAAGTGAAATTAAGTTTACAGACAATGTTTCATTTTTTTTTATTCTTTGCAGCGAAAAGTACGAAGTTTTGCGTATAAATTAACTTATACCTTGCGACTTATTTTTCTTGCCTTACCTAGCGACAGGCCAATGACGCGCCTGATGCATGTGTTAAGCGCCGGACCTAAGCGAGCGAGGACGGCTGCTCGTGTAAGCACTCCCTTGTTTGGCGACCCGTCTGTCTCCTTTTTAACTCGATAGAGTTAAGGGCCCCGTGTCTTAGAAAATCCGGCGTCGGTGTGGGAGTCGGTGTCGGCGTCGGTTCGCGATGTCGGCGTCCGTGGCGGAGAAAATGATCCCGAACCACTCCACCACCCCAACCGCGCAGGCCCTCCACATGGTGCAAGGTTTTGGTGAACAAAAATTTAATTTCTCAAAGCGAAATCCGTCCGTAAAACAGTAAAGTACGACTTAACCACAACCTACAGACATGGTGGCGTCGGATCGTAATTTTAATGTACGAGAAAACATAATTCTGTTACGGGGAAACTCAAACACTAACCCCTTTTCCAGCATTTCTACCAGACCTAGAGCTGCGCGCGCGGGTAGTTTACTTGCGAAAATGATATCCAGATGGCACTCGCATCCTTAATGGGTTGGTCAAATTGGGACTTCGCCTGCCTAATGCGTTTTGGACACGCGCGCGCGTCGGGGCAATAGCAAACAATTCATAAAATATTTTAAAAAGGTGCTAGGGCCTTCACATTTATTATAACACGACTTATATTGCCCCTGGAAACACGTCTTCCCAGCAATACATTTCTGTTTAAATGTGAAGCCGACTTTAAGGAGATCGGTGTAAGCTTGGCCTTTGTAAGCTGGCTTTCTCACGTTCTCTTTTGCAGTGGAAACCAGCTTACAACGGGGCTCGATAACGCTGTCGCGTTCCACTCTTAAAAGCGAAGCTTAAGCGTCCTCCAATTTTTTTTCTTTAATGTAGCCTGGTTTATTGGGCTCCCGGCGTATTCTTGCTTCCTTCTGCCCTTGGACATGACACCACTGCACTATTGGAATACGGCAAGGTGAGAAATTTTGTTTCACAGTCTTTGACGCACGGCACGGGACCGAGACTTATGACGAAGTTAGCAAGAAACAGCTCGGCCATCCTGGCGTTGTTAATTTGAGTGAATCATGCTGGAACATGCTTCCGACGCTTCCTAGGGGATTATTGTAACTTATTTCGGTACTTTTGAGCACACTGGCCGCACAGGATGCTGTGACGTAGTTGGCGAGAACCAAGTCGGCCGTGGTGCGTAGTGTAGTGCATCTTACTAGGACAAGTTTGTGCCCCTTTCTCTGATGCCAACCATTACTGAAAAGTAATTTCGTAACTTTTTGGGGTACGTTTGAGGTACGCTGGCCGCACAGGGCGCTGTGACGCCTTTAGCGATAAGCAGCTCGGCCCTGGTAGCAAAGTTAGTTTGGCATGTAATGGATATTAGTGGGGCAAGTTTGTGACGTTTTTTTGTGGCCCCGCAACACCATATACCTTCTTTCGGTACTCAGGCTTGTCGAAAACGCGATAAGCCATGGCCAAGAGTGATAACTGGCAGAACGCGCAAAAGATGACACAGAGGAACGTATTAGAAACTTGTAATTCGAAAATTCCTTCTTCTAAAGGACTCAAAGCAGGCTTTGCACCCACGCATTTGTATTCGAGTGCGAGTAGAAGACATTCTACGAGCGTCCAGCATGATCCGACTGGGAGCCTCTGTTGCGTCCATCTGTATACGTAGCGTACCACCGCGTCGCCTGAGGCCAAGTTTTGAAATCGTGAAGTCGCCCGCGTATTTGTGCTATTAAAGTGCAAGAAATAATTCCCGGGAGTGGGGAAATGCTTGGAAATAAGTCTTCATAGTTATTGTTTTGTTTGGGATGAGTCGGTTATTTTCTACGCCATGTATGTAAAAGCTAATTGCTTTTTTTGTAATGCCGTTCATTCACAGCTTTCGCAAGTTTCGCCTCTACACACAGTATTCCTATGTCTAAGTACCAAAATGACACATGCTTGTAATTTACTTTTTTCCAGCTGATACCGTCCGCTGGAGCTTCTTACGGGAACTACTGCTTAACTGGGGCCACAACATTCGATGAATGCACAAAAAGCCCGGACCGAGTATTTATATAGAGCAAAATAAACATTTCCTCATTTGACAAGGCGTCTTGTGTCTACTTTGTGAAATTGCACGTGGCACGGATTCGATGGGGCTTATTAAGATCGTTCGCAATAATGTTTGCCAAATAATAAAACGATTCCGCACCAATACCACGCGCGGTTGAGCAATGAAAAATAAATCAAAAGAAAGCCGATGGGCGCAGCCCGGCGTAACGCGTGCCAGCTAGCGTCCAAAACGCGCGTGTCCTAAACCGAAACCGGAAGTGTGGTTCAGGTATTGATAACGTCCGCTTGGCGCGCTGCAGTCAGTTTGGCCGCTCGGCTCTTTGGAAGTATCCGGTCATCTTGAATTCTTTTGCTCCTAGTCTCGGTAACTGGCAGCACCTGTTAATAACCTAAAAAGCACGTGAAAGTGGGTACTATCATGACCCGAAGCCAAAGTATAAATACGCTTAATTTGCTACGTGCTGAGTAAGCAAACGCGTAGAAATGAGATGATATCTTAGGGAATTTTTTTTCTTCCTTTATTTTTTTCCTCTTTGCGGTGTCGGTGCTGATGGTACGTATACCGGATTCGGCTATCCACAGCTCCCCACAATTTGCCGTTTTCTGGATTTTTGAACGACAAACGACATTTACTAACCACCAACATAACCAAAACAAACAGCGAAATAGTTCTCGGTGCAATTTCGACTGATTTTCATTGCACTGTTCTTTCTTCTTTGGTACTGGTGGACAAACATCGCACCGATCGCTGCCATCGGTGCGACGTGCGAACAACTGTATGATGGCACTTCGCAGGCTGCGGGCCTGCGACCAG
Source organism: Dermacentor silvarum (assembly GCF_013339745.2). Classification (NCBI taxonomy): domain Eukaryota; kingdom Metazoa; phylum Arthropoda; class Arachnida; order Ixodida; family Ixodidae; genus Dermacentor; species Dermacentor silvarum. The sequence continues at coordinate 44,037 of NW_023606727.1, read as the reverse complement.
TGCTATTTCCATTTCTGTCACATAAGGTAGAAATTGTCACCTTCGGTGCGATAAATCTCGCACCAATGTGAAACTGCTTTTAGAAATCGCAAAGTGATGATTATGATGATCACTTGGTCAAATTGGTGCCATGGTATGACTATTTCCATACGCCTTCTTTCTTTTTAAAGCTATTCTTTTAAATTACTTCTTGCGGTGCATGAGTCAACAGTCGGAATGGGAAAAGGAAAAAACAACCAACGATTTTCTAACACGGTGTCACATTTCAAGATTATGCTTTGCCTAGAAAATTAACTTTGATGCACCTAGATGGCTCAATATGTCTAGCTGCTCTGTATGTCTTTAGAAGTAGTGACAAAGAGAGGCGCATTTAACCCCTCGAGATAAAATGGGTGCGATGAATTGAACTTCGTCAAAGTCCCTTGAATCATTTTACGAGCGGGGTTATTCAGGTCGTGGTCAAATTTCGCCATGTTGGAGTTCTGAGCTAATCAGAGAGGGCATAGCAGCCCCGTGAGCAAATCAGAGCTGAAAACACGGTGAATTTTACATTCTTGCTGAATTTGGCAGTGTCCACAATATTAATACCTGCCTCGTGATTTATGTGACTAAAAGTGTCTATAGAACGTTCGCTGAGGCACCAAAAAGGCAATGTTGTCGTTAAGATGACTGAGAACTTGCTAAATTTAGCGATTTTTTTATAATTTACCAACACTGCCCGCAGCACGTAGTTGTAGCACTAATGTCTCGCGTGCGTTGTAACCCGTATCAAAACCGGTTGTTCCAACAGCCCTAGGCTGGACTGAGAATCCGCGAACCCTTTCCAAAGGAGTTCGTTCAGTAATGGGCGCTGAACAACTGGGTGCTTGCCCTTTATATGGCATAGCGCGATATTGGGCCCTGCAGCAACGCCAACGGAAGGCGCCGCCGAGCGCGTACTGTAGCGCTTTCCTGCCGTTTCATTCGGCTTCCGCCCAGTGCATATTAATGACTGCGAAGGACGAAAGGTGCAATGATCGTCTACTGTACAATTCCTATAGAGCGCTTATTCATACGTTATCAAAAAAGCTCTTCTGAAATTCGGATAACTAAGGCTCCAGAAAGTGAGATGCAATTATGAAGACGGCACAGCAGATTCACACTTAAACTGTAAAGCCAAGAATAAAGCTGCTAATAAAGTCCTATTTCCTACCATGATTTTTCTACCATGCCCGTGCAGAAGTTACATGTAGCCGCACTTAATTTGGGAGACACGTAAAGCAAGTGATCTGTTATCATTCTGACATTTTGAATGCCCCTACTGTACGGCAGAACATGCGCATGGGAAAACGCTACACCAGTGCCGTAGAAGCTTTGATTGATAATTTTTTTTCACTTCCTGCAGCATAGACATTTTTTGAGCCAGCCCATCCGTCTGTATTCCGTGAGCCTGCACGGCGCGTAAAAAACAACTTCAGAGTAAATTCCCCGAACATCGGCCAGATATTATTGCTAACGCTCATTTGCTCACAGCAAGGATAAACACTGAGACACTAAACAAACAAACACAGAAGAAATCTTAAAGAAGCTCCGCAGCAGCCGGTTGCCCATGCTCAGGACGCCACTGCGATGGTAGGGCCAGCACACCGACAGCAGCAGGCAATAAAACGCTGCACTCGGAATAGTGAGAAAAAGTGCTCGCCCAAGAGGAAAACGAGCATCAAAACAGTGTCGGCGCCATTTTGGGAAACAGAAGCACATGGGGTGTTTTTGGTAAAGGCGCCAATATAGGAACGTTTCGAAATTTATACAGCACGTTATTGGGGCAATCGCAGCTTGCGTATTAAGGTGAGAAGAGTTACGAAATGTTTGCCTTGATCCTTTCGTCGACGATAGTAGAACGTCCACTTCTTGACTTCAACTTTATCCATTGGTTTACCAAGAAAACCCTATGTTTTGAACTCGGACGGCAAGTGTGCCACATAGCTGAACGAATAAGTTATGCCGTTTCTTTTCCAACTACTTCTGTCGCCAGAGTTGCAAGCGCTGCAATAATATGAACTATTATCAAGTGGTTTCCTAGCGCGACCCACCGTGGTGGCGTAGTGGCTACGGCGTTGCGATGCTTAGCCGGAGGGCGCGGGATCGAATCCCGGCCGCGACGGCCGCATTTCGATGGATGTGAAATGCAAACACGCCCGTGTACCGTGTATTGGGTGCACATTAAAGAACCCCAGGTGGTAAAAATTAATCCGGAGTCCCTCACTACGGCGTGTCTCATAATCAAATCGTGCTTTTCGCACGTAAAATCCCCGAATTAAAATTTTCCTAATGCGCCGTTCAGCAAGCACCCATAATCAAATGAAATAATATTTTTTATTACGTAAGTAAACGACAGTTCAATATTGTGTCTCGGTTACGCAATCATAGCTGCAAGGCAAAAAAAGAAAGAAAAAATCAGATTAGCCGCTCGAAATTAGGCAAGCGCGGGGCTGACAACTGGCTCCCCACTATGAGCAGAATAGGAGGAGAGCAAAAGTGAGAAGTATTTCAAGTGCACACACAAAAACCGAAACCATTACTTTTAAAGCGTGTTCACTGATTTTCTGTCGCTTTCCTTTGATCCTGCTTCGCACATGGCTCAGTGATTAAACGCTACAAGGAAGAGAGGTCGTCCATCTTTGGCTCCGGCCACCTCGTGAAAGTTGCCGCCCCAGGGCACTTTCTGTTCGAGAGGCCGCCCTCTCACTCCCTGTCTAAACAACGCGTCTGCGAACGCTTGGCTTTCCACATACTTGGCATTCCAGGTTGCCGACGCACACACGAACAACCGTGTGAGTGTAGGGTTCCTGGAACTTCCATTTTCTTGCCATCGTTCGCTGTCGAGTTAAAGAAACACACATGAAAACGGAATTTCGATCGCATGCCATCATCCCCACCGTGCGAGCCAGCGCGCATAAGCAGGAATAGCCTCTTCTTGATATGCCTTCATGAGCCTACCAACCCGTGCCTTATCGAACGTCAGTGAGCAATGATTGCAGTAAATCATACGTGAAACCGCTTGCACGCTGATCAGGGAGAAACTAAATCGCCTGAGGGAATATAGGCAAAACTGGCTTTGAAATCAATGTCACCCACGACATACCGCTTTATATCCACGATAAGCCGTACGTCTCGCCATACCCTGCGGTACTACTACGGAACAACCGCTATGGTTACGCAACATCTTCTGCAAAGTCAAGCAGGATAAACCTTGTTTCGCATAAATGTACGCGTCTAGTGCAATAGCGCCAAGTTCTTTTTAAACGCGCTAGCTAACTTACAAGTTTCAAAGGAACTTCTGGGTACAGTCAGACAGAACAATACATGAGAATGAGGACAGAATCGCTATTTATTATTTCAACAGTATGCATGGCTTACCGTCTTGTTTGAAAAATAAAAAAAAACAAAAAAAAACCTGAGAGGTAGGAAAGGACCTGGCTCGCAGCGACGGGGCTAAAGTACGTGCACAAGACCGTTCTCCCTCGCCAACTCTGGGTAAATCAAGCACGGACCGGTGTTGGAGGGCTACTGGTGGAATAGACTTCAGACTGCCCCGCCGACGGAGAACAAAGACGTGTTTGACTCATGCCACAGCATAGGCCTGATAGTCTTCGATAAGTGCTGGAATCATGTTAATTGACCCGTTTATGCCAAAGAAGAGTACACCCTCTAAAACCCCTTCGGAGTGGTTCAAAACCTCGCTAAACCATACACTTAAAGAGAAACAATTAACGTTTAATAGAGCACGTTGCTTGACTAGTTGGTCCATGAATAGAACAGTGTGCCTGTCCTTATGTTGCTTCTGTCGGCCCTTATAGTCTTTTGATGCGCCACCATTCTGGTAATTAAAGAAATATTCGGACGTGTAGAGCTATCAAATCAAGGGGATCATCGGTCTTCACATCAGCACATTTCATAACGAGCCATTAACTTTCCATAAAAACAAGAATGTTGTTGAGGATAACATTCTTCCATCGCGGTCATGCACTCTCACTCCTAAATTTTGAAGAGCATTATCAGCGGCAGTAAAGGTGTCCACATTCGAGTAATGCACTGTAAGGCTTCCCTTCTGCCTAGCCGATAATTTAAGATTGTGAATTTTACAATTGCCACGTTCTTTCTTATAAGAAGTCCTCCTGTGGTCCTTGTTTATGTGTATGAAACGTTTGCTGCCTCTAAGTGAACTCCATCGAAATAGGCACTGTAATGAATGGAGGAATGGCTGCTAACTCAAACAAATAATTTTCTCATCTCAAGTTTTTCAGGTCTATAAGCTTAAATACCGGGTGTGAAAATTAAGCTTTACGGAATTTTTAAAAATCACCTGTGGCAGGCAGCATAATTCTTATCGTTGAGCTGAGTTATTCGAAAATGCGGACATTAGTATCACGAAAAATCAAAATACATATCCACCTAATCAACAAAAATTGACTAATGAATTTTCTAGTTCATTACTATATACGACACGTATTGCAATTTACGAATTGTAGCCGGTGAGCTTGCAAGACGCATCTACTTGAAATGAATTTCCAAGATGACACCAGTTTCGAGATATTATTTCCCAAAGTGTGGGATGAAATACATGGGCGTTCCAGTTACTTTTGTGCTTCAATGTATAAAACAGCATTTTGGCAAGAAAGTAAGTGGAACAACAGTGCATTCTTAGGGTGAGTTTGATGGCGCATATCTCCAAACTGGTGTCATTCTGGAAATTCATTCCAAGTGCATACGCCTGACAAGCTTACCGGCTACAATTAATTCGTAAAGTGCAATACGTGTGGTAAAGTAATTAACTAAGAAGTTAATTATTGATTTTTTCTTAATTAATTGAATGTGTTTCGATTTCTCTTGCTACTAATGTGCGCCTCATCTAATGACCCAGCGCATGATAAGAATAATGCTAGCTGCCACAGGCGGTTACTAAAAATTAGGTAAAATTTCAAAATAAGCACCCTGTATATCCAAATATACACACATACAAATTTACAAATATACAGACAGAATATGTCATTTACCAGTCATCGAAGTTATTGCGGTCATCTGCATTCTTTTTTCATTCCAATACAGTGAGCTTGGTGATGTTTATTACCACATTAATATCCCTCCGGTTGCACTGAGGGGTAAGTTTTCTGCAAAATGTAACAGCAACATATATATGCTTACATTTTCGTGTTTTGCGAAGTACCCTTCATTATTCTATGACCACACGACTTTAGAAGAATCTTTTGGTTGTTTTGTTACTTTGAGATTAAAAGAAACTAATCGGTGGTTATTTCACGCTGAGCTTAAATACAAAACAGGATCCCTATCTTTAGCGAGTGCAAGGCGGAGAACGCCTTACACGATTTATTTTTAGCGACCTCCAATGTCATAAGCAGGAACCAAGAAAGTACCGTTCACTTACTTGCAAATGCCAAAGCCTTGCCCGTGGTAAAAGCGATGGAGCTGCGCCTACGCTGCGCGTTTTGTGCTTCTTAGTATCGCTCGATGCAAGTGCGTCGTGGCGCAGGCGTTTCGTTGATGATCATAAGAACGCCGACAAAAGCAAGTGTACCGTGGGTGCCACCAGTATAGTGGGGCCTGAGATTGGCAAGCTACGCATGTATGCGCTTGCGTTCGGCTTTGTAGACATTCTTAGCCCCGCAGTGCGTTTCTCCGAAACTTCGGAATAGGCATACACCTATATCAACAGTTCACACGTTGCGAATTCCTCGAGAAGCCCCACGAAATTTCTCACTGATCTCAAAACCATCTACAGCTGTCGAAGTAGATGATAACCTCATGTAGCGTGAACCGACACGGTGGTCAGTGTTTGTGTCGCGGAGTGAACCTGCAAATGTAGCGGTAATAGGCGCATGCGTGCTGAGTACTCTCCTCTACGAATATCGACTTCGTGCTGCTTACAGACTTATCATATCTACTGTGTGCCCAGCTAACGTTAGCCAAGCTGTTGCGAAAAAAAAAGAAGACTCACAAAACCCTTTGCAAGGTACGATTGAAAAACCTGCCGTGTTCGTTCGCCAGACCGAACACCATAGGTATTAAAATCTTGCACCGTGTTTTTATATCTTTTTGTTTCTTGCAAGTGTTTGGCTAAGTTTAGCTAGTACACCCTAAATAGAACTTTTTGCGACCACTGATTGTAGCCTCTGCGTACGCACAAGAGCCGGACGAAGGTCAAGCGCCGCAGGTGTGAGTTGCATGACGCTTGCTAAAAAGCACCTCTGCGCATTTGTGGTTGAAAGCGGATAAGTAGCAGGGATTACGGGGCTACGTCTAGCTGAACGGAATAGCCTAACAGGCGATGCTGTGACAGGTGGAGGCTCTTCTAGTTTCACAGGTATACACGCTTCGTGTCGATCGACGCTCCCATAAGGTTATTACAAACTTGGAGAGCTGCAGCAGTTTGTTTTTTGTGAGCCAATTGCCCACTGATGAAAGTGAGCGTCATTAGCAAAACGTCAATTCATGGCACCTCGAATACTACACTGTAAAGACGGTTACCTATATAGTAACTTTGGGGCATGAGTAACTTATGAAATAAAGGTTAAAAGTGGTTTATTTTCATGTTTTCGTTATTTTGTGGTGTCTGAAGGTTACAACACCCAAAATGCAAACCATCTAAAGGTTACCATCACAAATTACGCAATGTAACGTTTGCGCAGTAACCTATGAGCAACGTGGTAACCTATGTTAAATTTCTACAAGTCAGGAGTTGCGCATATGGAGCGGGCGTTTGCTCCTTAAACTGAGGGAATATATTTATTTCAGGGGCAGCGCGGATATGCTTGGCGGGAAGACCTATTCTAATATACCACAAACGCTGAAAATATATTGCATCGGCTTGGTGCTGTCGTTTTGGGTTGCAATCATAAGCAGACTTACGCGTGATTAAAAGTATGATTTCTCTATTGTCGAAGGAAGTTGGGACATGCAACGCTATTATAGCATTTCGACTCAATAGGCTAAAGCACGTAATTATTCGGTCCCTGAGTGATCTGTAAAACGAGGTAATGTGCTATTTTGAGCCTCTTCTCACTTCGGCACCAGATGATTTACTTCGCGAATAAATGTCAAATTGCAATTCTTTCAAATCACACGTAATTTCAAATCACACATGTGGGGTGTGCTGCGCGGCAGCTGCATTGAACCTTTTTGCGACTGTCGGCGCTATGTCGTTGTTTGTTCGCCGGACGACTCCCCAGCAAGCGCAATTCGTGGCGACTATTGCAACCATTGTCCAGCTGCTCACGGCCAAATAATTAACTTGGGTAAGTGGCCTTTGTTTCAGATACACATTAACGGCATTCGAGGTCTTCATTAGTTTAATGCCTGTCAAGTCGGGTCTTTTCGCTGCTTTCATTTCGGTGCTTTTCTAACCTATGTGAGGTCTATTCGGTTTATCCTTGTGCATGACTGACCTAGCTCACGACACTTTGTATAGATATATCTGCTTATCTGTGGTACCTGATTTAGATAAGTACTGTCAGGTGCAATCTCTCAGTATTCGGTGAAATCCACCGCCAATTATATATCGCCTTCTCACATGCGTGGGCGCGCGGTGGTGATGTGCATTAAGACCGTGTATCATTGCGCGCAAAACGACATGGACAAAAGAGGGAACACGTATAACACACACGAAGCGCAAACTATCAACAGCTAAGGAAATAGTGTATTTGAATAGCACGTCATGCGCGTGTTGATATTTTGTGTCGGTGTGGTTCCGCCCTTGGTGTCATGCGCTGTACTGCCTGTGGCAAGGTATAAAAAGGTCACGTCTTCTCGCAATAAATCTGTTGATAGTTTGCGCTTCGTGTGTGTTATACGTGTTCCCTCTTTTGTCCATGTCGTTTTGCGCGCAATGATACACGGTCTTAATGGAAAACCAACAAGCCCAAGTGAAAACCCTACTGCAGTGATGTGCATGCTTTTGTATGTTCACGAATGCGCACGCTTCCAAGGCATGACTGTGGTATTAGTGTTTGAAACCTGAATTCTAGAACTCTGTGCGTGCTTTCTCTGGTTGTGAATTGGTTTGTGCGCCTAAACTTTTCACGCTATGCGTCGGGCATTAGTGAAAATATTTAATGCGTGGTGCTATAGAACCATGTTTTATGCAACACGTAAGCAAACCTTCACGACTGAGGCTTCAGTGCAACATAGACGGTTTGCAGGCAACATTAATAGCGTGTCAGAATTTCAGGTCTTGTACAGTGATTCCGTCGCGTGTTTTATTTCGTATCCTATGTAGCTGGCGCAGAAGAAGAAAGTGGAGTTGTCGAAGTGCCGAAGCAGAGTTCCCAGCTTGGTTATTCGAAAGGTTAGTGGGCTCAGCACACTTGAAAATTTTAAATTTCTGTGAAAAGAATGTTTGTTCTTTTGCTGCCCCTCACCAGTCGGTATCGCCTGTTTACATGCGTGTGCCCTCCATTATGATGTGCATGTTTTTATGTGTTCACGAATGCGCACGCTTCCAACGTACGGCTGCTGCGTTAATAGTATTCGACCTGATGTCTAGAACTCTTGGCACTTTTTCGCAGCTTGTGTACTGATTTCTGCCCGAAGCTCTCGGCGCCTTATTCTGGGCTCAAGTAAAAATATTTGTGTAGCTACAAACCTGTGTTTTAGGTCCTGATGGTGTGAGGCTATGACAAGAAGGATTATGTGGTTAATATTATTGACTCGTTTTTCGTCATTGTATTTACTTTTTTCCAGCTTTGCATCGAAGTCGAGCTCCTGTTTAAAAGTAACAATGGTGACCTGGAGAGAAAACTGAAAGTAGCGTCTGAAGCGTTCTCATGCAAAGAACAACGTGAATGCACATTCTTCGACATTGTCAAGCACTTATAAGGCTATTCAAGGCTCGCACTCATCAACGAGGTTTGTGAAATGATTATTATTTACCCATCTATCACTTACTGTGGCATCAAGTGTTTTCTCACAATTTTAAATTGATTTTCAATGAAGTCTGAGTAATATACGAATTCTCAAAATTCACGTTGTGTTTTCTATGAATCTCACTTCACTGTGGTGAGAATTTTTGCCATGCTTTGTAGATGGGTGTTTCCTCATGGCTGTAATGTGACTTTCCACAGATTACACTGCCTAATGACCTGGAAATCAGCGCACCTCATGTATATTCGTTCACCGAACACACTTGTATTTATGCTGGAAGTGCTGAAGAAGCCATCTGGATCTCAAATGGAAATATAGAGCGTGCCCGCATTATCTGCCTGCTGACATACTACATGAAAAACCTTGAGTACCCGCTCGCATTATCACCAGTACTTGTCCTGCTGCAGAAGATTGTCATGCCGGACACAACAGTGCCTCGCGGACTGCTCACAAACCGCCTGAAGAATCTTCTCATGCTCTTGAAAAAGAATCTGTCCTCAGCTCAGGAAACCAATGTGCTAAGATAGTTGACTTTTTAAGATGCTGAAGTATGTTCTCTACCGATGGCTTCAATGCGTTTTTATTTTTCTGAACTACGGTATTTTTGCTTCATGTGTTGCAGTGAATGTTGCCTACCTTAAGTTAGAATTTCAAGTTGATCTCATTATGCTTTCTTCAGGTGATTTGAGGTATGAATATTTTACTATAGCATTTATGGTGCAGCCATATGCTCATAAACTCGACGCACTTTGTGCTGTATTTCCTTAAGTGATACGCTGAAAACTGCGGATGTGTGCCTCTGACACAATGCAGTTTGGTCCAGATGTTTGCAGTGATGGCCCTCTTCCTTTGATTTTGAATTTGGCTGCAGGCTTTGATGGCATTTGTGTTGTCTGTGCTTGTAGCCCCATTTTTGAGCTGTGAACGCGGGGCCAGTTTAATGTCCCTTAAGAAGTGGGACAGAATTAAGTCACAATATTGCACTCCCTTTTGTGCCAGTTGTATGTTTACTGTGTTTTTCATACAGCAGTTAAGCTGTCATGACACCTCGTTTTTCAACATTGTGCCTTTTTTATTTCGCTATTCTTGTACCACGATAACAATGCCTATTTTTTCTTTACATTGTAAGGAGTAATCTGTTGTGGACAAGCTTTTGTCGAATTGAGGTGTCATGTGAGCTTTTTTGCTTCATAGAACAGTATGTTCATCCTGGTTTTTCTTTTGACCCTGCAAACGCAAATATAAGATGAGCTAAGATTGCACAGTGCCTAATATAGCCATATAGGGCGCACTTACTGTGATAAATACTTGCTGTGGTACCTGTACACTATACAGGAAAGCTATTCTAGGATTTTATCACCTTGAACATATATGTGCATCATTTTTATAACGTAGGTTTTCTTTCGTACAGCCAAGACTCAGGAAGTCACAGTATACTTTGTGTACCTGTGTCTATCCTCAGTGATATTGAAGTCCATGAACATGTTTGAATACCAAACTGATATTTTTGTTCGTCTTGTTTGTGTACCCTTTTCCTGGTTGGATAATATTCGTACGCGTCAAATCGCCGTGCAGGAGAGTTCTGTTTTGTGACCTTGAGCAAACACCAAGCACATTTTATCATAAAGTACGTTTTACCTTAACCATTGCGCCGTACAAAGGTTACACATGTTGGAGCAAGTAACTTATGTCTTTTTGAAGGTGGTATACCTTTGCAAAGGCTAAATTCCTAAAAAATGCGTGTAACCTATATAACCAAAAAGTAACCTTTACAAGTATAACCATTACAAAGGTTACAAATGTAAATGTTACATTGATGTAACTTTTAAATTATAGGAGCACAAAAATGTGAAAATGCGCACCTTTGTAAAGGTTACTGTATTTAGAGCGCATTACATTTACCCTGAGACAATGGCTGGTTTTTGACGTGCACGGTCTTCAATTGACAGCGTAATTGATCTTGCGACCTCCGTGCATCAACAAAAGCTACGAAGCGCCTCTCTTTGGCACTCTTCTGAGACGTAAAAGGTGCCTACGACAACGTAACCCACGAAGACATTATCCAAGCTCTTGAGGCTGCAGAACTTGGACGCCACGTCTTTAGGTGAATTAAGAGTTAGATATCACAGAGATCTGTGTTTGTCCTTAGTGATGATGGCCCGACAAATGGATATATCTCCAGTCGTGGTATCCCACAATGCGGAGTGTTGAACCCAACTCTTTTCAATCTTGTTCTAGTGGGGCTGGCCAAAATGCTACCACAGACGGCTAATGTCTCAATCTACGCATACGATATTTTCATCTGGGCGTCCGGCGTGACACGGCCACAAGTGCAAGCCAGAGTACAGAGAGCGGCAACCCTGACAGTGGCAGACCTTCACCTACAAGGTCTGACGATATTTACAGAAAAATGTGCACTAGTGGCCCTGCCGTACACGAAGACCGATGTCTTTCTACCCGATGTGCATTGAGGGCCAGTCAATTGAGTACAAGCAAACTCACAGGTTGTTAGGCGTTATTGTGGATTGCGACCTCACCTGGAGTCTCAATGTCTCCTAAATGAAGAAAAAACTCATTTGTATTGAGAGTATGTTTAAATTCGTAGCTGCTAAATCATGGGGAGCATCCGTGCGCTCCATGTTACAGCTATACACGGTACTTTTTCTCGGATTTTTGCGATACAATCTTCCTGTCTTGTCCAACACATGCAATACTAATATCCTCGCACTACAGAGTGCACATACAAAAGCACTTCGGACATATCTTGGCCTCCCGAGATGTTCATCAACAGCTGCAACGACTGTCATTGCACAGGAGCACCCCGATCACACTCAAATCGGAGGTGAGACGCTAAGAGCGCAAATTCGACACGTGTCACGGCTACCATCCGCCCAGTTAGCCGATTTGCCAGTGCGAAGACCACAGGCTACATTCCGTAATATTGTGATGAGACGTCTTGCCTTAATACCATCTGGCTTCAAGCCTGTGAAACGCCCAACGTCGATATTGTGGTGTCTCCGGCAAGTTCACGTGTACGATCAGTTCCTGGGATTACAAAAAAGGCAGACTTGTCACCACTAGACCTGAAGCAGTTGTCCCTGCTTCTCCTCAACGAGCCTTATTTTGGCCGCCTACACATTCACACGAACGGTTCAACCAATTCCAACAGCTCTACTGGAGCAGTAGTTGTTCCATCGGATGCCGTCTCTTTGCAATTTAATTATTTTCACAATACCACATCTTCAGCAGCAGAACTTGCGGCTTTTCAAGGTGCACTCAATTACGTGCTCTAGGAGCCATCAAATCGTTGGGCCATTTTCTGTGATTCCAAAGCAGCCCTAGACAATCTGCAGTTTGCCCTACGTCATGGGTTACACGAGCAGCTAGTGCATGAAATAAGGCACGCTTATCATCACGCGCTCGAGAAAGGACACGACATTGTATTTCAGTAGTTGGCGAGCCATTGCAGAATTGTCGGCAACGACAGCGCAGATGAAGCTGAACTCTCGGCTCATCAAAAACATCAGCGTGTTCCTATACAACTTTCAAGAACGGATGCTGCGTGGCAACTTCAATCGCTTGCTCGCCACATCACACCTCTATATACGATGGAATTCACCAGGTTTCACCAATTCACGCTTGCACTTTCTCGACCCTAACTTGTGACTTCGCCTAACTCCTGGACTCTCCCGTCGTGAAGCTACTTTACTGTGGCGCATGTGGTTGGCCGTCGAATTTACCAAAGCCTATTCGTACCTAATAGGGATGACCAACAGTGCAGTCTTCAGTTTGTGCGGGTGCGCTGAGACTCTGGAGCACCTACTGTGTCACTGCCCATTCTTTTACACTCAACGACATACTCTCCAAGGTAAACTCAACCTGTTAGATAACAGAGCGCTCTAGGAAGAAAAGATCCCTGGACCATGGCCTATGCACTCTTGCACGCAAAAGGCCACAAAAGCCCTTCTGCAGTTCATGAATGATACTGGATTATACGAACGCTTGTGACGGCGGAGATTCCTCAGTGACTAACTCTGCGAATGACATTTTTTTCTTTTCTTTCCTTATCTATTCTTCCCCTTTCCCCCATCCCCAAGTGTAGGGTAGCCAACCGGGCACTTCCTTGGTTGACTGCCCTACCTTTCCCTTGTAGTGGACAGTGTGCTTTACGCCCGACGAAGACGAAAAAAAAAGAAGCTCGACATCATGGCCGCAACATCAGCTTAGTTGCCCCGACAAATAATGTTTATTTGTTCCGAGTCTTCCGTTCCCAGAAGTTGGTGACCCGGATGTGATCCCGCATCGCAACTATTCGTCCGGCCGCTTCTCTTCGACACCATGGAATCGAACTCCCAAGACAATACCGCACCTTCCATCGCCACACTCAAGCTTACCGAGTTCTGGCCCGCAGATAGTGAGCTCTGGTTTCTCCACATCGAAGCGCAGTTCCGCCGTCACCGCATCGCATCGCAAACGGCCAAGTACGACTATGTCGTAAGTGCACTCAGCCCGACCACCACAGTATTCATCCGCGACGTTTTGCTCACTCCCCCGCCCGCCAACCCCTACGACATCCTCAAACGGGAGTTACTTCGACGCACGACTGACTCCGAGTCGCGACACATTCAACAGCTTCTATCGGAGGAACTTGGCGACCGAAAGCCGACCGAGCTGCTTCGTCGCATGACCCTGCTACTCGGAGGCAATTCATCTTCAACGAACTCAAAAATCGTCCGCGAGCTCTTCCTTCAGCGTCTACCGAATCAGGTACGGGTGATTTTATCTGCCTCACCTGCGGCAACCTCCATTGAAGACTTAGCAACCACGGCAGACCACATCATGGATACTTCCCATCCTTTCGTATCTGCCATCGACCGTTGTCAGGCGCCCGTCTCGAGTCCGTTACAGTTAGAGCAGCGCTTTGACGAACTCAGCGACTTAAACGCACAGCTTGGCAAGCAAATGCATCAACTAAATAGTGAGCTAGCTAACCTTGCGTTTCTCTGCGGGTAGAGACCAGTCATGTCATCGCCCGCCCAACCAAAGCAACTCCCGCTATTCGTTGATGGTACCACGCCCGATACGGCACTCGTGCACGTCAGTGCCGTCCACTGTGTAACTTTTCGGGAAACGGTCGGGCCAGTCACTGATGACGGCAAGTGCTACCGGCCCTACGTCAAGCCGTCTTTTCTACGTCACCGACTGCGTAACGAAAGTTCGCTACCTTGTAGACACTGGCGCAGAAATTTGTGTGCTTCCGCCTACCTTTGACGACCGAAGACGACATCGCCACAACTCGTCCTTTCTCACTGCGATCAACGGTTCTAATATTAGAACGTATGGCCAGAAATCGGTGACTCTTCATCTCGGACTGCAGCGTCCCTTTCGATGGCTATTCACCGTCACTGACGTCCGCGGCCCCATCATCGGTGCCGATTTTTTGTGGAAGTTCAACGTGGGGTGCTATGCAGGATGCGCCGAGTTTGGCGAAACTCGGGACCTTCACGAGCTCTGGCGACGCCCCAAGATGACAGAACTAATGATAACAAGACAGCGTTTGTCCGTCGGCACGCCTCCAGTTTCATTGGTTTATCTAGATTCACTCTGGGTGGCTATCATCTCTTGGGCGTTGCCATATCGGTGGTCGACAAACTGGGGCTCACGTGACCATACGGTCGGTGCATGGTCGTACCTTCTCTCACTTGTCTGTCGTTCCACCGAGTGCTTTATAGGCACAAGTATGTTATAAAATAAATGTGTTTAGTACGATAATATTAGTCACATTATTGTGGGATATAAGCATTTTAAAGTTTGGAAGGTGTGCACTGAATGTGTATTAGACTAATTTGCTGTTTAATACGTTTCGCGTTATACCAATAGGGGACGCTCGCCCTCCTCTTTCTTCCTCTGGATTGGATTGGCGCGGCTCGCTACGTGCTTGCGCTAGCATTTCTGAGCACAGAGCGGTGTGCGCTGGTTTTCGAACTAGGCTCTCAAGAGATCGCTCGCTGCTCCTTCTCTTTCCTCTGGATTGAATTGGTGCGGCTCGCTACCTGCTTGCGCTTCCATTTCCCAGCCCAGATTGGTGTGCGCCTGGTTTTCGCATTGGGCTTTTAACAGATCTCTCGTTGCTCGCGCTAAATTAGGACTGCGAGACAAATGAGCGTCTGCTAGCGCAGTAGTGGTTTGCCACGGGCTTACCGTGTAAGCACTCACGAATGCCGGGAAGCACTCATACAAGGGTCAGAAAACTACGCTTTATTTTCTTTTACTTTGTGATGCACCTTCAGACGGGCTAGCACCGAGCGATGGTTTCGAACAACTGCAGGAAAGAGTCTTTGTACTGGGTTGCCCGAGCGATCCGTGGATTCTAACAAACGCAAGAAATGATCTTCGCAGCGTACGTGGCGGTTAATTGATTACCACGACATCTATGCCAGGAATGACTTCAGCAGCGGTGCAGTTACCTTGTCACCACTGCTGACGAGGTGGTCATTCACTTTTTGACAATAAATTTCAATTTTTTGCGTTTGAACGCTCGTGATGGGGCCCACAAACTTCACGCTGTGGTTGACTGTCTCCCAGTGCAGATTGAGGCTCGCCTCGTTAACATCTACTAAACTTGGAATACAGTTCTGTGCGACCCATGCGATACTGCGAATAAAGGCCCGGGTTGAACATTGGCTGCAATAATGGCTTCGTCTCGTTGGTCGACCTTGAAAAGTCACAGCGCTCCTGTAGTAGCGCAGACCATGCCGAAGACCCATGGTGCATGATCTTTTAACATCGCCGTAATTTTGGCGGCTTGGTGGAACGTTGTCGCCCTTCGTCAGGCGGCCTCGATTGTACTTTCGCTTGCCGCGAAGAAGGCACTCGTCAAATTGCACTATCTTCCCGGGTCCCCAAGTGGAGGTCGCGCTAGCAGCTCGTCCATCATGACCTCACGGGCGTAGTTGTTCCATTCGGCGATGGCATGCTTCGATAAAGGAAATAAGTCACTGGTCATCTCCTTCAACAGCCACACATCTACGCTATTGCTCACGCAGTACGTAAGCCAAATCACATGCCGCCTAAAGAGGTGGACGTTCGGACGGCCGAGGCGGTCCGTGTTGGCGAAGTAACTTCCTTCGCCTCTCTGCCCGTACAGTGCAGCGGTACCGTTTAACTGCAAAGAGTGCTTTCGGCACCTGTTGCCCCTGAAGGCAGCCTGGCGTCCATTCTGAGTCTTCCTGCATAATGTGACCACTACAATGGGACCAACCAACCACAGGTTGGCTGGTCCCATTGGCTGTGGTCGGATTGGCTGTGGTTCCAGTGGCTGTGGTCCGATTGGAGCCCTAGGTGCTTGCAGGTGCCCCAGTACTCCAATGACGCCGCCGGACCTGGCCTGGCGCTGGGACACGGTGGACTCACGGCGCTTGAAGCAGGAGAGAGCCGAAGCGATCACACGAACTCTTCCTCTGCAGCCTAGTCAGACCAATCTGTGCTCCGAAAGCATAATTTGCCCGCCACGCTGTCTCCGCAGACGAGAGCTTTCGCCTAACTAGCTACACAGCCAGCGCACTGACGCATTGGAAAGGCGAAAATGCGTTGAAACTCTACGTCGGTCATGTAGGTGAAGGGGTGCAGATGGTCTATTTACGCTCGCTGTCGCTGGATGCGATGACACAGGCTGCTGCTGCCGCTGCCATGTTCCCGAGTTCAACTCGGGGAGGGTTTCGCGATGTACGAGTTTGGCACGAGTTCGCCTGTCAATTGAAACCATAGGTCACGCCCCACGCGAGGCATGTAACTCTTGTGCGCGCACCCACCACAGTTGATCCACGCCCAACTTATTATTTGGCAACAGCGACGCGGTGCTGAGCAGAGAGACATCAACAATCTTGACCGCCGAGATAAAACACACACAACGCACTGTCATCGGTGATGTACTAAGCGCCGACTATCGCTGGCTTATACATACGCGTATATCTTCTCGGGCTGTGATGGCGCCACAACATGGTTTAATTGCCTGCACTGTGGTGACGTAGCACACAGCAAATAATTATCGGCACGTCACTGTAGCTACTTGCAAGGTGTCAATACGTCGTGGTGGACGACGATGCTCAGTGCGTAGTGTTTTCCAACGACAACATATCGCAGCTGTCATTTGAGATGACTGATCTGTCATCGGCTATGTATCGGAGCGGTAGTGTCGCCAACATGGTCAGCGTCAGGCATGGCTCGCTTTTTTAGACCCATTACGATGACATTTCTTCATCACAAGCACTGCACACTAAACAGTTGCAGCACCTTCCTGCGTTCGAAGTCTCATTTCATAACTGCACACTAGAGCCCTCACCTGCCAAAATGCGATTGTTGCGGTGTCGTCACGATATCCATCTGCGATCGCTGTTAGCTCCAGCACAAACAATCGGCAAGCACTTTCAAGTGCACAACACACTCAAAATAGTGCGTATATGCGCACAGAGGCACCTTCACTGGGCAAGCGATGAAAATCAAATAATTGCGACGCTGGACAGCTTGCTCTTTTTCACAATTCATCACGGAGGCTTCGCGCACAGAAATACACATGGTACCGTACAGCCATTTTGCAGCGACAGCCGTTGCTTCCCTCTCTATGGCTAGAGTCCCGTTTTTCGTTGGTAAAGCGACTAATAGCCTCAGTGAAGCGCCTGCGGTGAACAGCCATGCCGCGGCGATGCGTTGCACTTCCCCGAAGACAGGGAATGATCAGATCATTGTCACGACTGACTTAATCGAGAATAGCACTGCAGCACCCCTGGCGACTTGTCACCGTATCAATTCCCTCGTGCGTGCGACCCTCTAGAATGTATCCGCTTGTAAGCTGTCGCCTCACCGTCGCCACTCACGGCAAAAAAGTGCAAAATCTAATAATTCGCTCGATCTCCGTTTGTCATCAGAAATTTATAGCATTCAAAACGTAAAACCGATACTTTCACAAATAAACTGTTTGTTATTTTATTTGTTGTATTTTGATGTATTCGATTGAAGGAAAGTGTAGATGCAAGAATGCACAGTATGTGCGCTGTTCGCATTCGACGGAGGATAGAAAGATAATACCCGAAAGAGGAGGCAAGCCCTTGACGCGCCCGAGAAAGGCGTGGCAAGCAGCTCACGGCAAGTGTGCAGATAGACAGCGGGACAGTCACGGTATTGCTAAATTGCGATAATACTTTGATAGCAATACACGGCGCTGGCGCGTTTCGTTGCGCAGTCTTCTGTGCTTGAAACGCCACGCAGGGTGCGCACATGTTGTCATACGCGGCTTTATCTCGACATTTCTTTTGGCCCGTTGTTCTTGCGCTTTCCTTGCTATCTCCGTTCACTGACTGCCATCGAGCAAACTCGGGTAAAACTCGTGCGAACGAGAAACTGGGCACATCCTGCATAGCACCCCTGGCTGCGACTATACCGTCATTTGCGACGTGTCTACAGGTCGGCCACGACTGTACGTCGCACAAGAATTCCGACCACAGGTCTTCGACGCTCTACACTCCTTATCGCACCCAGAAGTGTGAGCTACGCAACGTCTTGTAACCGCCCGCTACCTTTGGCCCCGTATGAATGCTGATGTCCGTTGCTGGGCCCGGTCGTCTATCCAATTCCAGCGCGCCAAGGTCAACAGACACACCATGAGCCCGCCGGGTCATTTTCCACCACCATACATTCGTTTTGGCCATGTTCACGTCGACATTGTGAGACCGCTGCCACCGTCCGCGAACCAACGTTGCATACTCACTTGTATCTACAGATTTACCCGCTGGCCGGAAGCAATGCCGCTAAGCAACATCGCTGCAGAATCTGTTGCACAGGCTCTCGTGCACATATGGATCGCTCGTTATGGCGTGCCACACACCTTGACGACAGACCGAGGGAGACAATTCGAGTCGTCCCTCTTTCGGGCTCTCTCCCACCTTCTAGGCGTAACACACATACGAACTACGGCTTGCCACCCTAGTTCAAACGGCATGGTGGAACTCTTCCACCATCAAGTGAAGGCATCATTGCGTGCGCATGACTCAAGAATTCCATGGACAGAGCGCCTGCCTCTGGTTCTACTAGGTCTTCGCGCCGCGGTGAAAGAAGACACACAGTGTTCATCCGCAGAGCTGGTTTTCGGCACGACACTTCCCGTACCCGGCGGGTTCTTTGCCTCGGAACCGACATCAGCTGAACTACACTCTTACGCGGACCGCCTGCGAACTATATATACTATGGCTACTGTCGTACCACCGCCGCTTCATCCGGATTGCAGGACTGTGTATATTAGCCCATCATTAGTTCATACCAGCCATGTCTTCATCCGTCACGATGCCACTCGCGCTCCACTGCAAGCACCTTACGACGCTCCTTTTAAAGTCCTCAAGCGCGAACCTAAATACTTCACTCTCCTTGTTAACGGCCGTGAAGAGACGATATCTATAGACCGTTTGAAGCCAGCTCACATGGACGCTGGCAACACCATCTGAAGCAGATAAACCGCTCGACGGCAATGCCTTCATCGCTAGGGGGGGAGCCATGTAGTGGACAGTGTGCTTCGCGTCCGACGAAGTCGAAAAAAAAGAAGCTCGACATCATGGCCGCAACATCAGCATAGTTGCCCCGACGAATAAATGTTTATTTGTTCCGAGTCTTCCATTCCCGCACCCTCTTAGTTTCTCTCTCTCTCTCGAGGCCATACAGACGATGTAGCACCAAGACAAAACATGCATGAAGTGCCCCTTATATGCATTTAATAGGCAAAACTGAAAGACTAACAAGTGAAAAAGATAGCTACGCTGAATGCAAACAATACTGCCGGCGATTCTAATGTCAAACGACGCAAACGAAAGTGTTCACAGTGGTGGCGTCTACATCACTAAACATTGTTTACGTGCAAAGCGTGTAAATGCTTTACCTTTTTATTGAAAAACAATTTCATCTTTTGTGACACAGCTTGGTGCGAGATAAAAACTGCTATGGCGCAACCTCAAACGTTGCTTGCACAGCTTAGTAAATGTGTTTCCCATATAAAAAGTTGTCTGGTTCGTAACAACTAAGGTTTATAAAGTTAGTGCAGCTCACTTATGTGCGTGGATGAAATTAATTTTTGAAACACCTTTTTTTTTTTACTGCTTCTATCGCGTTCATACGGAACTTGTCGCTTGTTCCAGGGAGTGGTGGCAAAAAACCAAGAGCGTGAACATAGTCTGAACTGTAAGAGCACCGTTTGAAAAGAAAAATTGGTGCCATATATCACGTTACTGCGCTGAATAATGCCAATTTGTCTTTTAAAGTAGACACCACCACATTTTACGGGATATTCGACGGTTTGCTGCTCCACAGGCTGCAAATGAATACAGTCTCCAGTGTACAGGTCTACAAGTCTAATAAATAACCTGAACGCCGACTATCCACTAAGATTGCATTTTTTTTTCAAGAAACACTGCATTGTCAATTACAGCCCATTATCCGGAATACATTACTGAATGAAATTTTGGCGGCAAGTCAGAAGTCACTATTCCTGCTACACTAGATGTATTTTTTCGCTTGACTGCACACTCGTATACATTAAATATATTGAACCGTTACGAAAGTTCTCTCAACGGTAGTTGATAATTTGTCACTGGAGGCGATAAATTCTACGCAAGAAAGACCAGGGTACAGGATTGAACTTGGTCAGGTTCGGTGACCTACTTAAGGTCGGTATGGCTGCTGTCGTGAGCCCCGAGAAAAAGCGGAAATAATTGGGAAGTTTGTTTGGAACCGCAATCAAATTGCTAACAACATTTTTCTTGGCTCTCAGACACCTTATGCAGACGTACCTAACAGTGACGCATTGCTTCCTAATGGTCCCAGAGCAATAATTCAGGTTCATTGCACTACCGACGCTCCTCACAAGGAGCAACTTCCTGGAATGTAGGCCACGCAGACTATTTACGGTGAGACAGCCAAGTTGTTATGGGTACTTTAGGCGCCAGCAGGGGAGCCTTGACCATGGCCTTTTGGTAGGAGACTCTGGTGGCCATATATAAACATGCCTTGAGCCGTCGTTGTTTAGGCGCATTCTTTTCTTGTATTTGGCGGTGCGTAAAATTTACGGCACCCTATATAGGCGCATTACCCGGTATTGTGAAACTAAAGGTCACGTTGCAGGACACAGGAATGGAGGTCAAGACATTCACATTGATCGAGCAGCGGGGGCAATGTTTCTTTGCATAATTATTGAGCGCAAGAAACAAAAACATCACGAATAAAAAGGCTGCGGACACATATTGCCGCGCGACTGTCCGCTCGAGGCCCTTAGAATTTATTCGCAGGGTTCTTTCACGCTCGGAAAAACACTTTTATGTAGCACGTATTGGACAACATTAAGCTGTATCGGGAATTTTTCATGTTGCTCTATAATTTTCTCATTGACACTTTTCATCTAATTATATTATGTGAGAAGTTGATTAATTAATTCAGACTAATTATGTAAATAAGTGGTAGGCAAAAAATAATCTGAGTATGCTCAAGCGACGGCAAACAAAGTGACCTTGGTTCTGTACAGTTACGCGGTATTAGCATATTTTTAAATCTTGGTGTATAATATTTGAGACATCCTATTACATAATGCCACGCGTTAGTAACGCTAGAGAACGAGGACGAAGAAGTGTTGTTGGCTGCTGCGGCCAAAACAGTAAACAACCGTTCACGCGGAACTGACTGCCTGCCTTTTCCTCTCGCGACAAACTGGTGGAGGTGCGGGGTACACATACGCCCTATGCCTGCTGGTCCTGAACCAGAAGCTACCAACGCCAGTACCTCAGAGACTGCAGAAATCCATCGAAGCAGCCGTCGCCTCCAAGGTCTTCCACCGCCGTACAGTCCCCTGGCAAACTCTGCGAGGAAGATGGCAACAACAACCGCAAGCGAAACCGAGGAGATCCCAAATGCTGCTGTACCTTGCATTGTCAACGCGCCTCGCACGCTTAACCCGTTCCAGGGCGACGCCTTTGAGGACGTAGAAGACTGGTTAGACCATTTCGACCGGGTCGCCACCTTTAATGACTGGGATGATTGCCGTAAGTTGAAGAACGTCTACTTTTCCCTTTTAGACGCGGCAAGGGTATGGTACGAGAACCACGCAGCTTCGTTTACCAGCTGGCAGGAGTTTTACCGCCTGCTTCGTGACGCCTTCAGTACCCCCGAAAGGAAAGAAAGAGCCGAACAGGCACTATCTTCCAGGTTCCAAATGCCAAACGAAACCGTCGTCATGTTCGTGGAAGACATGACACGATTGTTCCGTCGGGCCGACCCACTAATGCCAGAAGACAAGAAGGTGCGCATGTTAATGCGAGGCGTAAAAGAACAGCTTTTCGCGGGCCTCGTGCGCAATCCTCCTACAACGGTGTCTCAGTTCGTCCGTGAGGCAACAGTCGTGGAGCGCATGCTTCGGCAGCGGCTATCGCAGTATGAACGCCAGACCACCATGACTGCGGCATGCTCGCTTGTACCTGCAAGGGATGACAGGGAGTCCCTTACCGAACTAATACGGCAAGTTGTTCGAGAAGAACTCCAGAGGTATAATGGATCGGTACCTCCGAGTGCCGCGGCTCTTACGGACATCATTCGGGAGGAAATCAGGCAGGAGCTTCATCCCTCGCCACCAACGTGAACCGAACCTCCCACGCTCTCGTACGCCGATGCTCTTCGGGTTTCTAGGCCGTCGACGGCCCATTTCCCGCATCCACCTACAGGGCCTCCTCGACGCTTCCCAAGCCCAAGCCACCGCACGACTTTCCAATCAGACTTTCGTCCTGGTCCGCGGAAGTCAACGGTATGGCGCGCTCCCGACAACAGTCCGTTGTGTTATCACTGTGGGGAGGCTGGACACTTCTATCGCGACTGCCATTACCGACGGATTGGTTTGCGGGGATACCATCCGGACGCCCGTTGCCCGCGCTATGGCGAACGCCCACAGGAAATCGAGGAGTACTTGGAAAGCAACCGTCTTCCTCCTGTCCCTCAGCGAAGACAGTCGCGGTTGCCGTCACCTCGTCGGCACACATCACCAAACCGCGCTCGACCCGCCTTTGATTCCACTGGAGTCACCGGCGGAAGCCCGCGCCGGGGAAACTGAAAACTGCGACCTCCGGGGGTGTGGCCGCTGTCATGCGAACCGTGAAATATCCTCCGCCGACGCCACCCCCCTCGCGACGTACCGCTGACGCCTTCCTTCGAAACCGCCAAAAGAGCTTCTGCTGTTATTACTGTTTCCGTCGACTGTTATCCGGTGACTGCACTTGTCGATACGGGAACTGATTACTCGGTTATGTGTGCCTCGCTGGCCAATCGGTTACGCAAAGTGCTGACAGCGTGGGACGGCCCACATCTGGTCACGGCTGGAGGACACCTCGTGTCACCCATTGGACGATGCAACGCCAGACTTACAATTTATACTTCGACCTTCGTAGCGTCTTTCCTTTTGCTGCCCAAGTGTTCTCGACTGGTTATATTGGGCATGGATTTTCTTCAGGAATATGGGGCGATCATTAATCTGCGTGACTTGTTCGTGACTTTTTCGAAGAATGTTTCTTCGGATTCTGATGTTAAGGATGAACATCATCGCGCGGCTTTACGCGTGGTCGATGACTGCGTAACGTTACCGCCTCGAAGTAGCATCTTCGTCCTTGTTGAGTGCCCCCAAGACCACGTAGATATGGGCATCGCCGAAGGTAACCTCACCATTTTGCTGGATCGAGAAGTCGGCGTCGCACGAGGTCTCGTAGAGCTCCAAAATAGGCAAACCACGATCCTAGTTACTAACTTCAGCGGCGAATACAAGCACTTTGCGAAGCATACCACCATTGCCTACTTTGAAACAGTGGACGAGTCCAACGCATGTGCTTCGGTAACGACAATCTCGATGCAGGAAAACAGCGATGTGGACTTGGACCAGTCACATCAACGTCAATCCACAGCTGAAACAACCCCAACAGGAGAGGCTCCTCAGCCTACTATCATCATTTAACGGCTGTTTTGCCACCACCTCGAAGGTCAAGCAGACTCCTATAACCAAGCACAGAATCATCACTGAACCGACCGTCCAACCTGTTCGCCAACACGCTTACCGCGTGTCACAGAGAGAACAGGATGCTATTCGTCATCAAGTTAAGCAAATGCTGGATGATGATGTCATTCAACCATCGACAAGTCCTTGGGCATCACCTGTTGTACTAGTTAAGAAGAAAGACGGTTCACTACGATTCTGTGTAGATTATCGCAAACTGAACAAGATCACTAAAAAGGACGTTTATCCACTTCCTCGGATTGACGACTCCTTGGATCGTCTGCGGCATGCCCGTTACTTTTCTTCAATGGATCTACGTAGCGGGTACTGGCAGATTGAAGTTGACGAACGGGACCGGGAAAAAAACGGCGTTTATAACACCGGACGACCTCTATGAATTTAAGGTCCTCTCTTTTGGACTGTGCTCCGCTCCGGCCACATTTCAACGCATGATGGACACAGTTTTATCTGACCTCAAGTGGCACTCGTGTTTAGTCTACTTAGACGATGTAGTTGTTTTTTCAACCACGTTTGAGCAGCACATCGAGAGGCTTGTGGCTGTTCTTCAGGCCATCCGCACCGCAGGCCTGTCTCTGAAGCCCGAAAAATGTCACTGCGGATACGAGGATCTATATATGCCCTCGGTCCCAGCGGCTTCGGAGCACCTGACCAAGGTGGCGGTCAGACCTGCGACGCGGCAGAAAGTGATAAGAATCTCTGGGTCCGGACAGGCCACCAATGGAAACTGAACCTGGCAATTAACGTTCAACACGTGCACCCTATCGAGTGAGCCTAGCCTATAGCAGGGATATTTGTCGAATTATCAGGTATTGTCTGGGATATTATTGGCCTTAGTGAAGTTAGAAGTACTGCTGAGGCTTATACAGTGCTGACTAACGGCCACGTCCTCTGCTACAGAGGTCTTCCAGATACGAAAGAATTCGGAGTAGGATTTCTAGTCCATATGTACATAGCGGGCAACATTGATGAATTCTACAGCATTAATGAGAGGGTAGCAGTCGTCGTAATAAAGCTGAATAGGAGGTGCAGAATGAAGGTAATGCAAGCCTACGTCCCAACCTCTAGTCACGATAATGAACAAATAGGACAGTTTTATGAAGATCTTGAATTATCAATGAGAAATGCGCAAACTCAGTATACTGTAGTAATGGGCGACTTCAATGCAAGAGAGAGAGAGAAAGCGAAGAGAGGAAAGGCAGGGAGGTCAACCAGATGAACGTCCGGTTTGCTACCCTACACAAGGGGTAAGGGAAAGGGGGAATAAAAAGAAGGAAAGAGGAAGAGAGTGAGCATTGTGTGTGCAGCGAAGCACCATGACACCACAAGTCAAGTCCCATAGCTGGTGATGTGCGTTGAAGACATCAAAGTGGGGAAAAGGCAGGCTGGTGAGCAAGCAATGGGCAACTACGACATCGATTCTAGGAGCACTAGAGGAGAGATGTTGGTTGAATTCGCGGAAAGGAATAGGCTCTGAATAATAAATGCCTTCTTCAGGAAGCGCAGCAACAGGAAGTGGACCTCGAAAAGCCCTAATGGAGAAACAAAGAATGAAATAGATTTCATATGCTCTGCTGATCCCAGCATAGTGCAGGATGTAGAAGTATTAGGTAGGGTAAAGTGCAGTGACTATAGGTTAGCGAGGTCTAGGATTTCTCTCAATTTGAAGAGAGAAGAGAATAAAATTAGTCAAGAAGAAACAGGCCAACCTAGATGCAGTAAGGGTAAAAGCAGACCAATTCAGACGGGTGCTCGCAAACAAACATGTGAAAGTGAAAGTTTATTTTCTTTTCAACGAAAAGAGGGCGCCAAGACAAAAGGCAAGAGCCTGACAAGGTCCTGGTCACCCGTGGAAAAGCTGGCATTGTGCACAAACACTTCACAACAAATTCACAATGAATTTCTCAAGCCTTGCAAAAAGCGTTATGCAGTAAGCACATGCATGAAATTTGGACAAGAAAAGAATAACTAAATCGCATACACAACTTATCGTATGAGCGGTATAAAGATACATAAGATTTTACAAACATAAAAATGTCAGTCCTAAAACACAAAGAATATCACAAAGCTGGCAACAAGTGTGTAAGAGAAAAACATCTGAAAGGTAAAAAAATAAATGCAAAGTCTATCGACAAAATAAATATCTCATTCCGTTTGTTCCAATAGGCGTTTTTTTAATTATAAATTTAAAACGTTTTTGTGGAAGGTAATATTCAGTTTCAAAGGGAAATAATTTATTACCGTAGGAATTTGGTACCTTGGTGTTTGCTTGCCGTAATTGGTGCGTGTGATTGGAACAAGTGTACGTTTCGTCCGGAAAGCATATCGGCTGCTGGAATCATCTGGACAAGAAAAGAACAATTGATGACGATGGATGTACTTAAGTACACAGAAATTATATACTTCCTTTACATTAAGGACGCCCTGTTTCTGAAATAGCGGTGAGGTAGGTAAATCTGAAGGTCTGCCATGAAACCCCTCAATAGCACGCAAAGCGCGTTTCTGAATTGAAATTAGCTTAAGGTAATTGCTGGACGTCGTAGTTCCCCAAACAAGAATACAGTATGATAACCTTGATTGCAGGAGTGCGTAATACATGGATATCTTTAACCAGGGCGGGGGGGGGGGGCAACAAATGAGATATCTTATGCAAATAACCGACTGTTTTACTTAGATCGGACATTAATTTGTTGGTGTGAAAATTCCAAGAAAGATTCTCATTGAATGAAACACCAAGAAATTTCTGGTTTGAAACTCGTTTTAATTCAGTATGCTCGTAGACAATTTTGAGAGCGATACTTTCTACTGTATTAATAAGATGAAAAATAATGTAGTTTGCCTGTGATAAATTAAGGCTTAGCCTATTGCTTTATAAACAGTTATGTAGCTTTTTTAAATATGCATTTGCCGTAGCCTCCATTTGGGACAAGGAGTGGGATGAAAAAAAATATATTCGTTTCGTCATCGTACATGACCAGATTAGGCGGTTCGGATATGTTAGCAATATCATTTATGCATACTAAAACAATAACGGCCCTAATATTGATCCTTGAGGAACACCATGCTGAATTTCCTATTTCTCTGAGGTTACGCCATCGACCTGAACATACTGCAATCTGTTATTTAAATAGCTCTTTAGCAAGTCAGATGCAATACCACGCATGCCATAACTGTTAAGCTTGCGGAGCAGGGTCTTGTGATGAACGCAGTCGAATGCTTTTCGGAAATCTAAGAAAAGGCCAAGAGTGTACTCTTTTATTTCGATGTTCTTCATAATTTTGTCTTTTACTGTTAGCAGTGCCTGCTCAGTTGATTTTTTTTTCAGGAATCCATACTGCGTGGAAGTAATAACATTGTACTTATCGAAAAATTTTTCGAGACGAGTATTCATGACACATTCAAAGTCTTTCGATAAAACGGGTAGAACAGAAATTGGTCTATAATTAGATATGTCATTCTTTCCCCCACTTTTATAAACTGACATACGCGCGCTATCTTCAGCTGATCTGGGTATACTCCGCTTTCTAACATACGATTTGCGATGTAACACAAGACGTCACATATTAAAGAAGATACATGCTTCAAAGGTACTGCTAGTATACCATCATGCCCAGGTGAAACATGATTTTTACCTTATGAATTAATGAAGCTATTTCGTGAGTAGTAGTAGGCATAAGCGCAATAGAATTTTTTAAGGGAGTGATTAGATTAGAAAGTGTGTCTGGCACTGATGTGGTCACCGACGGACATATAGAATCTGCTACATTAATGAAAAAATCATTGAAAGTGGTTGCGAGATCAGAGCCTGTAAGCTCACCATTGGACTGTCATAATAGTAAGGGGCGAGTCCGACTTACATTTATTAGTTAAAAAGGTAATTTCACGCCAAACTTTCCTACTGTCAGACTGTACTTTTGTAAACCGATCAATATAGTAAGTAGATTTAGCTACTTTTATCTCCTGGTTAAGTTTATTTCTGTATTTTTTAAATTCAATGAGGGATGTTGGCATCACGGCTCTTGACAAACTTGTGATACAAATGGTTTTTTGTCTTAATTCTTTTGTATAGTTCCCGAGTCATCCAAGGCTTTTTAAACTTCTTGCAAGCTTTAATTTCTTTTAGTGGAAAGGCATGTTGTAGCACCAAAGAAACTGTTTAATAAATGCAGCATATGCTTTGTTTACGTCAGTTGTATCGACACATTATCCCAATGTGCACTTTCAATTAATGTTCTGAACATATTCATCGTGTTAGCATTAATTTCTCTGTATAACCGTGAGACCTTCATATCTATGTCGTGTATGACAGGCAGGATGCAAAAGATTGGCAAATGATCGCTTATGTCATAGAAGATGACACCAGAGAGAATGTTATTAGATTGCACCAGATTTGTAATACATACGTCTAGTAGACTACTTGTTTCAACAGTTACCCTTGTAGGTAAACATATACAATTCCAACAGGCAAGGGATGCGATGGTATTATGGAATTGCGTTGCACATAAATCGTTCGACAATAAGTTGATATTTATGTCACCCATAATAATAAATACGCGTCCGGTAGAAGTCAGATACACCAGTAAATTTTCTAGGAAGTCGAAGAAGTGCCGTTTGTTACTGGTGGGAGGTTTGTATATTGCAACGACCAATACATTTTTTGTTGATACAGTAATGCATTCCACATTAGAATCTATTACGCAAAATTAATATATTACAGAATGTTTATACAATTTATTTACATACACAGCGAGACCACCACCCTTGCAGTGAGGCCTTAATAATCCATTATAAGTATAATTGTCAAAGTGGGGATGATCCTCATGAGATGTTAGCCATGTTTCCGTAAACACTAAAAAATCAAATTTATGCTTTATGGAAGCAAAAAACAAGTTCAGATGGTCACCCTTGTGTTTGATACTTCGAGCATCAAAATGAATAGCACTGAGCCGTTTCTCTACAGAGCCAAGCTTCGTTTTGAAGCCTTCAACATTATAGCCAGATAGATAGATAAACTTTAATCCAAAGATAGTTTTGTCTTGCCCCAATGGGGCATCGCTAATGGCACAAGTTGGTTCGCAGTTCATGGCGACGCGACAGTCCATCTTAGAAAATGGATCTTACCTAGTCATTTTTTCCAGATCACCATGATCAGGGATCCTCAGAGCGTCAGTCAGTTCACTTTGACGTGCGAACACCTTACCCCCAATAGTCCAGACATACTTCCATGACACTAATTTCTTGCGTGCAAAGGCGGCGCCTAACAACTGCTTATTAAACTGAGATAGATGCTCATTAACATAGACAGCCCCTCCATCCGAGGAACCAAGCGTACTGTTATTAAGTCTCTGTTTCCTTGCCTTAGAAAGGAACATGTTTCTTTTTTCTCGTCGAACAAAACGAACTATAATGTTCGAGTTCCGAGTGGGAATGCGGGGGGGGGGGGGGGGGGGGGGATGCGAAAACACCCGTGTACTTAGATTTAGGTGCACTTTAAAGAACCACAGGTGGTCCAAATTATTCCGAAGTCCCCCACTATGGCGTGCCTCATAATCAGATCGTGGTTTTGGCACGTAGAACCCCATAATTTATTTCAAGTGCGTTATTCGTTCATTGAGTTATTTTCAATTTCCTGCGATATTTTGTTTACTCGGCTTTCTAGACAACACTAATATTATTTGCTAATTACATCCGATTCTTGGTCAATGCCCCGTAGTACAGTGGTATGCGCTGTTATTGAAGGAAATTAAGAGAAGGAATTCCCTTCTGGCGAGGAATTCTTTCTCCGTTATCAAGTTATAAATGTCACGCTCGTATACTATCAAGTACGGTTTAAGGCACTGGTTTTTCTTAGCTAACAAAAACACAATTTCTTGAACAATAATTCCTGACTGAAAAAAAAAAAAAAGAAACGCGACCATCGAACTATAGAGTCCATGAGAGATGGTATGTACCGCGATGGCGCACATCTTACGGCAAACTATCACTGCCATTTAATGTCTCATATCTTTTAAACAAATATCAGAACAATGGGGCCAATTTTTACATTCTTTCTAAAAAACAGTTGCGCGAAAACTTTCTTTCAGAACCGTACTGTGTGTTCGATCCAGTTTTACCCCATGCACATTCATTTCAATGTGCCTAAATACCACGTTCTTCTGTTTGTCTTGCCTTTTTTTAGTCTTCGACGAACTATTACTATTCGGTAACTGTGGGATGTCATCACCAACTTTATTATTTGTAATATGGAGATGGTATATACCTTTATTTTTATATGCAAACCAATTGAAAGTAACTTTGTAATGCCTATATACGTCTGTTAAATGTATGTATCGTTATTCTTATTAGTATTTTATATAATTCCTTTCTTTTTCTTTCTGCACTGCTTTAAACTCCCTTGTATGTTATGTATGCTATTTTATGTGCACGTTATGTACAAATTCCGGTGTACGCTGCCGAATGCGCAGCATACATCGAATACACCATAAGACCGAATGCGCAGTGTGGAGCGTTGTTGGCTCGTTTTATTATTTTTTTAATGTGTACGCATTCTAGGGCTACTTCCCTCGGAAATCTATCCGTCCAACCGTCCGTCCGTCTGTAACGCGTGAGGCGATGCGTTGCGATGGACTGCGATGGACCCTACGAGGCCGATTCCAAGCATTGTCCTAAACAGAAAAAGAAGATGAAAATAATGAACCAAATGAGCAAGACACGTATGTCACACAAAGAGGCGGCAGCGTCAGTGCAGCACCGGAGGAGACGATCCCGTCGTCGCCGTTGACAAGCTGTAGGTCCTAACAACAGCTCCCTGGCTCCGATTTCGCAGGTCCAGCACGAGGTAGTTGAATCGGCATCGATGGATCTATCCGAGCCATTGTTTCAAGCGAGCAGCGCAAACCCTGAATCGAACGTATGACCACGCTTACCACCGCGCACACGGGCCTTGGACTGTCAGCGCGAGCAAAGACAGTGCACCGAAAAATCACTATCGGACTCTGTCGTCAAAGCCATGCTGCAGCTGCTACTTTACAGCAGCTGCTACGCTCGATGACCGCGGACACTCGCTGTCAAAACGCTGGTGTGAGGAAGCGCAGCTGCAGCAACTAACGAAGTGACCTTCTTGCTGTCTATCGCTTCAACGCAAACTGAGCGGCGAGAACACATCACGAACAAAGGTATGAGCCGTCGGCGCACCTAGACTCTGCCCCCAACGAAGATCGCTTTCAAGATACGCGCCCGCGCGACCGCGCACGGCTGCACAATACGCAGTTGCTGCCGCAGTACATACAACGCCCCCCCCCTCTCCTGCCCCTGGTGCCTCGCGCTTCCTCCCCGCTTTCCTCTTTTGCGCGCGCGAGATTGAACAGCGATCGTCGGCTCCCCTCGCACACTTTCACTCGCACATACACATACGGTGCGCGGCGACAGTGTTATCGCCCTTGGGCTTTATGCGGAAGATTACGGCGACGGCGACGACGACGGCAAGAATGCGCCTGGAGTGTCCATATAGTTGCTATCGCAATAACAGGAAACCGAGCGAACGTCGCCATCATACGACCAGACGTGTTCGGATACTTCAAAGACGTATGCGTGCAAGGTCAGCGACTGGAAAGAATGCTTACGCATTAACTGACAAGTCCCACTAGCGGAGTTCCTGCAGTAACATTTTTTTTTCCTTGTTTTACATTTCAGAGGCTATATACTATCTCGGCGGGAAATGGTTCACAAAAATCAAGTAACATGTAGGTGGCAAAAGTAGAGCGTCAATCCGCATTGTTATTTCACCAACCAATATTTAACATTGCTGACAGTGGCCGTGGGACGCTATCTGTAGAAGCTGACTTCTTTGTTTCCTGGTCCTTTGACTGCACGAAACTAAAGCGTCGGAATGTTTATTAACGCTTTTCGTAACGCTACAATTTAGATACCGTCGAGTCGGCGAATACAAAACTGCTGGCACCAAACCACGTTTGTTCCACGCAAGTAGGGATTTCTGTCTCTATTTTTTTTAATCGTTTATTTGGAACAACGTGCACGTATATTATCGTAAGGAAAGCGTCAATGTACATTTTTCTTATTGTACTTTTTTTTTCTGTGTGGTAAGCAGATTCCGGAAACGTTCTAGCGAGCGACAAAATAACATGAGCAAGATCCTGCATAAAGGAGCGTCATTACGATAGCATTTTTGATAGCTAATTAATTGAGAATAGCATTCCGCTATCACTAGGGTATCTGTCGCCTGATTCGCGATGCTTTTCGTGAGTAAAGCAGAAAACACTCGGTACGATTTCGCACGCAACCCGACGTACGGCTTATTAAATGAACCACAGCACTGCCACAGGTTACAACGTCCGGAGCATCTATATCTTTCAGAGACGCCGCGTTTCGTAACGACAACTTCAACGCATTAAACTGATTTTTCTTCTTTTTTATAATTACATGCGTAGAAAAAAAAATAGTGACTGCTGTCGGTATACAGGGTGTCAAGCTAACTTTAACCAAGCTGTTCAAAAAAAAAAAAAAAAAACTGTGCAAGACACGATTCTATGGCCTATGGTGTTCGGTCGTCAGAGGGCTGACGACTGAACACCATAGAGGTCTGAATAATTATAACACCATCAGAGGTCTGACTAATCATAAGACCTGTATGTCTTATAATTGGATCTCGCACCGTGCTTTTCTTAAATTTTTTTTCGTTCAACAGCTTGGCTAACGTTAGCTGGGGCAGCCTATATAGGAAAAGTTTTTTTTTTTTTTTTTTCATTGTCGCGCGGCGCCGTGTGTACGTTCTCCAGCATATTACATACGAAGTTTTATATTATTCGTAGCAGGATTTTTTAAAATCCACTGTGGCAGGTAGCTTAATTCTAATCTTTGAGCTGGATTACTCGATTGAGAGGCTGGCATTAACACAAAAAATGGAAACGCGTAATCGGCTAATTGACAATATTTCGCTAATAAACCATTTAAACTAATTTTGAAACTAGCGTTATATCACTCTGCACTGGAACTCGCAGTTCACTGTCAGTGTCATTTGTAGGCTGCCACACGGAAAGGTTTAATGACACTATAGCTGCGCACTTTCAGGCGAGTGCATTTGTCGAATTTACTTCGCTGCGTTGAACTGTTTAGCCTCAATCAGCGGCGTCACTCGGCTTAACGGCACGGCTGTTAGGTGTGTCACTCCCCACCCCTACCACCTCTGTTTTTCTTGCCACTCACTCTTGTCGTGTAGTGATCATCATCATCATCATCATCATCACCATCACCATCATCATCATCATCATCATATATTTATGCCCACTGCAGGACGAAGGCCTCTCCCTGCGATTGAGTGTAATTTGAGTGAATATGAAATAATTTAATAGGGCTAACGCTACCACTTTTCCTGTTATTCGGCATTTATTTTGAAAAAGAAATAATTTAAAGAACATATGGTGGCAGTTTGACACGTGACATTTTGTAAGCCTTCTAGAAATTGTGCCGCTCGACACTGCAGACTCTGTGCCCACAGTTAGCAGCTAAAATATTGTACATTAAAATGCATGCATTAACCGCGGAGAAAACTGAGGCTCTAGTGGGGACCGCGACACAGCCTCCCTTCTATATGTGCTGTAGAGCACTTAATTAACTTTATTAGTACATTTTGTTAATTAGTTGAATATGTGTTTTGATTTCTCATGCTAGTAATGTCCGTCCTCTTCGAATAATCCAGCTCAATGACTAGAATTATGTTATCTGCAACAGGTTATTTTTAAAAATGCCATAAAACTTATAAATGATCACCCTGTATATTACAACTGAATTCAGGCATTTTACAAGCTTTGGCAGCTTGTATCGAGTGTGTGGTAGATAATGTAGAAAAATTATGTTAAATTGTTTCGCATTCGATGGCTCAATAAAACATTTTCAAAACTAATTTCATGTTTCATTTGACTGACCCTCGTAGAAGTGCACATTGCGAAACATGCACGTTTAGTGGCATGGCGCGAGTTTTATAATGACCAGTGTGCACTGTTATTGGAGCAGTCGCTCCATGCATAGTCGCGCCTACTTTCCGCGCATAGTAGAATTTACGGTTGGAATGACTCTTCCGCAATTAGACGCAATCAATTGCCGCTTTGTAATTTGCATGCTTTCGGTGTTCTCGAAGAACAACACACTGCAACTCACATTGAATATAAACTTGACACGCCAACACCCCTCGGCGAGGCTGCGACATGCATATATCATTGTTTCTCTCTCCTTTGTGGAAGACCTTGAAATGAAACCGTTCTCTTGTTTGGAATCATGCCTCGGGCTAAGTTGGTTAGAGCTTATAGTGGCGCGTGCCCCTCCACGAGCACAAAAAAAAAGAAAGAAAAAAAGAAAGAAAGAAGAAAGAAAGAAAGAAAGAAGAAAGAAAGAAAGAAAGAAAGAAAGAAAACTAGCACCACAGTCAGCCGGAGACTTTTGACGAATGTAGCCGTGAAAGAAAAGAGCACGGCGCCTTCTTTCATGCGAATAGAAATAGCGCGTGTGTTGCATGGCTTATGCCCGGCGCCCGCAACGCGGTCAGGCTGTGCAAGGTTGTTAGTATACCATATATATATATATATATATATATATATAATATAGATATATATATATATATATATATATATATATATATGTATGTATATGTATATATGAATGCATATCCCAGACGAGTACTGCGGACTAACGTTAGCGTGTATCACATGAACCTCGAACTTGGTTAGCCGGCTTACCAACCTTGAAAGGGTTGAAATCAATTAAGAAAGTGCACAAAGCGCCCAAAAGCCTCGCTGTAACCTTCGCGTCTCCTTCTCTGTCTTCTGAAAAGAAAAATAAAAAAAAAAGAAAGGAAGGAAATGGTAATTAATTTTATGCCGTATGCGAGCGCCACTGCTGACTCATGAATTCGAGCAGTTCATATCGGGTAGCCGACCGCAGAGAGTAAGCATACTGTCCTCTTATTCGTACGGCAGTCTGGCTGGCTATGTGTAGCAGCGGTATTGTAATGACACTGTTCATAAGGAGCAGAACGGAGGCGAGTATCGGGAGCAGGCGGCGTACACTCTTGTTTGTAGGGAAAGATACCCTCAGCTGCTGGTTTGTCATTCTGTGTCTGCGGGCCGCGAGGCAGACGGGCAAAACAAAAACAAGGGCGCACGCTATATGGGAGCAGCGACGCAGCCCCGGCCGGCGTGTGTGGGCCCCAGGGACCGGTTTGCGGGGCCGGCCTCTCAGCGGACGCCCATGTTTGGCAAAGCCGATGGTGGCGCCGCTGAGCGCGCCCGCGGGAAAGGAGGGCATAAAAGCGCGACTTGAAGGCGGTGACGGCTTCAGTTGGGTGACCGTAGTCGGCCGACAACAGATACAGCAGGTCGTTCGGCGAGCCCATCACAAACAGGAAACAAAATGCGAGAAATCGTGCACATCCAGGCCGGCCAGTGCGGAAACCAGATCGGCGCCAAGGTGAGGAAATTACTGTAATGTCGGTGTCCACTGTGAAATCTCGCTACTCCGGCGGCTTAGACGCGCGTGTGTGCCGAGCCAACCACCTGTCAGAGGAGAGGTAGTCATCTTCCGGTCCAGCGACCCTGCGGAGCTGGCGAGCGCTCTCTGCTGCGGGAATCCGTGCAAACCAAGTTGCCGCGCGGTAGCTTGGTTTCCGCGCAGACTCGCAGTGCCCGCGAAGTGATCCGAAACGCGCGCCGGCGCGTCTGTGACGACCACTCCCCCGCTGTGACGTCACCGCGTCGGCCGATATCAAGCAGTTAAGAAAGCCTGTTTCACGCGGTGCGATTTTACACTTAGTTTTTCGCCGCTACGATTTCCGCAAATGCGAACTTCGCATAGTTGCGATTTTCGCATTTGCGAGCACCTAGCGGAGGACTGAATTATTCTCGGCGTCAGTTCGCTTCGGTGAAAACAAAGTAAATCAACTTTGGTACCGTTTTCGTGACAATTGTTTGTGTTTGTACGCGTTACTTTGTCAAAACAAAAATTAAGTGGGCAGGCCACAACGACGCGTCTATGATCCACGTTGTGATTGGTTACCCGTCCTTGCCGCATGTGCGTTTTCGTAGGGAAGTTCACCACTTCGAAAATCGAAAAAGCGCACGCACCGAGGGTCCGACGGCCCATTTGCCGCAACTGGGAATTCAGAAGTGCGAAAACGCAGTCAAATTCGCACCATGTGAAACGCGCTTAACGACGATGATTTGACACTTATGGCAGCGCGATTTCGGTCTCGTGATTTCACTGAGTGATCTTTTATGTAGTAATAGACGACAAAAAACACATTAAAAAAAAGAAACGTTATGAAGCATTGGAGATGGGAAAAGTGTTGGGGTGGATGCGTGGGAGAAGGGCGAATCTGACATAGACGTCCCGTCGATTTTAGTGGTGTGTATTTCCCGTCAAACGCCGGTTTGCAGAAGCGTAGAGTGAGGACTAGCAAGGTACAAAATTTTGCGTCTAGTGAAAACACGTAGAAAAACACCGTCCTCTCGTCACGCATGCGACGGGTGCTCTGCGCCTCTCGTGGAAGTGTTGGGGCCACTGGCCGAAGCAGGCATGGACCAACCAAAGCGAAATTTTGTGTGCGCCTCGGACGAGATATGCGCGACACACGTTTCGTTTTTTTCCTTTCTTTTCTTTTCTCGCTTTTTCTTAAAATAAAAGATAATGACATCTGTCTTTCGGCAGCCAAGACAGAGATAGTACAAATACAGATAACGCACCATTCGTAAGTCTCTCTGAGGCAAATGGATTAAAAAAGGATAATAATAAAAAAAAAGGTAAACAAGCGTGAAGTTTTGATGCAGGAGGCGCAACAAAAAGCCTCGGTTTGCGAGCAGAAAGTGTCGATTCGATTCGAGGCAGCCGAGCGCAGCGTTTACGGCAGCCCACGCGTCGTTCCATTCGGGGGCCGTGCGGGCCACCCGCAGCGGTTCGCGCTTGATACGGCGACCGTAGCAAAATGTCGAGGCCGAAGGGCGCTCGCTCGCCGGTAGCAACGCCAACGTCCCGACTATTTGGTCTCGCTCTACCAGAAAAGAATGGTGGGCTGCCGTCGGCAAACAAAAGGTACGTGGCTGAGGCGCCACGCTCCGCCGGTGACCTTCCGCCAGCCAGCGTGGATACACGGCCGCAACGGAGGACCACTGTTCGGAACCGCGGGGGAACTTGTTAGCTGCCGCCCTATTGTGCACAGAAGGAAAGGATCGTTGTATCTGACTCTGCCGAGTACGAAACGAGTAATTATAATCGATTTTTTTTCTTAATCTAAACGGCAGAAGAAGGTGAAGTCAGTACGGGAGCTATATGGCTTGCTGTCACCGCGACGCAAAAAAAAAAAAATAAATAAATAAATAAATAAATAAATAAATAAATAAATAAATAAATAAATAAATAAATAAATAAATAAATAAATAAATAAATAAATAAATAAATAAATAAATAATAAATAAATAAATAAAAATAATAAATTCGTAAGGAGAGAGCATGTAACACCGTAGAAAAGAAAGCAGAGGAACTGTTCTGCGAGGGCAACGTAGGAGTAGGTCACTCGGGTTAGGGGATCGGTTATTGCTGTTCAGCATAATGATGCACTGGGGCGCTTGTGGCGGGCCATGTTCAGTAGGATGTGAAGCCTTGCTAAGGCCGCACTGGGAGACGCTTCCGCCTACGGCCGTCCCTGAACCCACGTACAAGGAGCACGCGAAGGGAAATCCGCTCTGCGTGGCGCGTTGGCGTAAACGAAGCCGAAGAACACCTGTAACGAAGCCCTTGTGCGCCATGTGGGAGCCACGTGCTGAGCGGATCATTAAATGTGTCAGGGAGAAAAATGTAGGGTACTGATGGTTACGTTATCTGCCACGCCAGATCAATTTTTTTTTCGGCGGCCGATCCTGGGGACACTGTGACTGGAAAATGTGCTCCTTTTTTTTTTATTTAACTAAAAGAAACCAATTAATGCAATAACAGCTACTTCGAAATCAAAGTTTAGTATAGGCGCGGATTTCCAAGTTTTGAAGTGTGCATTGTTATGCGTGTGGTTATAGCTTGTTACGGGCCGAGCGAACAAATCAGCGTCAAGGTTAATTTTACGAATGCGGACGAGCACATCTTACCAGAACACGGCTGCGCGGCGCAAGCTCTGTGTCGTGACGCTTCACTGAGGTTCGTAGTCGGAGTAAAGTTGAAGGTTCTTATCTGAAGGATCAAGGTCCCTCACACGGAACCTGGCTGAATGCAGGTATACGCAGGAGCCGCCTTCGAACAACCTGCGAGGATATATGTTTAGTAGCGAGGTGCTTGCCGGGCGAGTTTACCGGAACGTTGAAATTTAAGAGAACTTGCGCTCTTTGGCTAACATGCCATTTAGCTAAAGCCAAGATACATAATCTCCTCTTCCAGATCATCACCGTCTCCTATACGTCTGCATCTAGCCAATGAGCCTTGGTCCTTCGGAGGAACACCTACGACTAATGATAGCTTGAACATTGAAGTGTACTCTATAGCTTAAAATAGTAACGCGGACGGTGTCACTTCACTTGATAAGCATTCTTGCTCCTGTGTCCGTCAGCCACAGTCTAATAATCGATGCGTGCTGGCCCGAAAGGAGCGACGTTTCGTTATGCGATTACGCTGCAATCCCGCAACTGGCTGTCTGCTCACGTTCCGCCTGTCTAGGCCGGGGGTAGCTGACCGGAGCCCCTTTGGCACGTACGCAGTCTCGCTCACGTCCGCACTGATGCATTTCGTTGCCGAGGCAACACAAACACGCGGCTGATTTGAAAAGCACATGCCACTGTTTTCGTAATGATTCCCTTCGTCTTCTCGTACACCTAGTAACATGCGATGCGTATACTCTTATGTGCCTGGCCGAATGCAGAGCACGCACAAGTTTATGGTGTTGGGCTGCTGAGCACGATCGAGGTCGCGGGATCGAATCCCGGCCACGGCGGCCGCATTTCGATGGGGGCGAAATGCGAAAACACCCGTGTACTTATATTTAGGTGCACGTTAAAGAACCCCAGGTGGTCCAAATTTCCGGAGTCCCCCACTACGGCGTGCCTCATAATCATGTCGTGGTTTTCGCACGTAAAACCCCATAATTTAATTTTTTAGCACACACAAATTTCCCTTGCATTTTTTTATCTTCTTTATTTGGCGGCCTAGCGGAGCTGAAGCTAGTCAGCGTGCACCGTATACTGTAGTAACACGCCTGACATTAAAGCGACGGGTGCTCTAGTTTTCAGCAAGAGGCTCATGTTGTCCCTATTTGGCAGAATACACCGGCCGTCTCCGCCTCTTTAGGGAAAATCCGACATTGGCCTGATTGGATAACTCAAAGCTTGATTTCCAGGCGGTGGTGTGAGCGTAATTGTCGTGGTGTCGTTCTCAGTCAATTAAAGACATACTCCTGGAGAACATTTCACGCTAACATCATCAATAGTGCCATTAGCACCCGTATATATCAGTATACACTATCCCCTATACAGACACCGCGGCGCATAGCGCTGCTCTTACACTCGCGCCGCCGCGCGCGTTTTGCATTTTTGAACAAAGGGTAGATAAGCATGGCGGTTTCATTGTTCCAGGGAACAAAAAAGAAAAAAAAAGGGGGGGGGGATTTGTGGAAGAAAGAAAAGACCGCTGGCATCGTGATTGACTCACATTTAGTTGGGACACCCGCACAGTTCCGCGGCCAAGGAGAGGAGGAAAAATAAAAGTAAGGAGAGATGGACAGCACTACACTCCGTGCTCCAAAACGTACTTTCCGAGAGACGTCGATATTTAAAGAACTTCACATCCTCCATGACCTTACGGAAATGAGCGAACGTAATTGGTTGGTGCATCTATACAGATTATCTTCGAGTTTAACAGCACTGTATTCGCCATTCCATTCTTAGGTTGTCACCGCCTGTAGAGTGCGAGGAAAACGAACATTCACTCAGCGAAACAGATGGAAAAGTTATCACTAAATAAATAAATAAATAAATAAATAAATAAATAAATAAATAAATAAATAAATAAATAAATAAATAAATAAATAAATTCAAACAAAGCCACCTTTCCATCTTCTCGCGTCCGCCGCTATACTTCTGCAGCAGTGATTTTACAAGCGGTCGCCCTTTCAACCTTGGCGGGCAAAGGCCGTCACTGTCTATAATCTTCCCGTACCAGTTTCCCTGTGACGGATGCGTCACGATCACGAGCGATTCTATACAGCGTTGCCCTATACATTGTACGTGAACTCTGGGCCTCCTCGTGTATACGTCGCCATATCGAGCGACAAGCCTGCATATACCCCCTTCGCCACGTCCTCCGCGTACAAGTACAGCTTGCCGACAACACTGCTAATGACAGATCAGTGGCGCTTTCTTTATGGATACTCATTGCGACGCGTATGCTCCAAAGCACAAAACTTGCCTTAATCTTTTCTTCTGTCTTTATTTTTCTTTAATTTATGGGAAGTACAGCTCAGGTAGACGCCGAATGGGATGAATCTGCATCACTGGCGTTGCACTAAATTTCTGACGACAACCGTACCTACTATAGAAAAGGCTACCTATAATTCTCATTCACAATTAATGTATGAACTATCGCTGAAAGACTAATATGTCTGAACCCTGAAATGGCCTGAACGCAACTGGCAAAGGGAGACTGAGTGCGATGTCCAAGGGCGGCTCTAAAGGGGGCGGGAAGAGGCGGCTTTCCTTTGTTTTTAACAGAAATTATAGAAATATCCTAATGCCGCCCCTGGCGATATTTCGAGGTAACCACCAGTGCTGTTGTGCACCAGCGGGTTATTTTGCCACCGCTTGTGTCTTGCGCTGTTACCAGCAGCTACCCGGTAGTCTCTTTTGCGGCGTACACTTCTCTCGATCACAAATAATTTTTTTTTTTTTTTTTGGGGGGGGGGGGGGGGGTTGCGCAGCAATACTGCTCGATCTTGAAGTGATGACCCAGGGGAATGCGGAATGTCTGAGATATCTGCACCGGGACGCGAGCCCGCGTTCGAGGTGTCACATTTTATTTTTTCACGGCATATTCGTGAAGGTCTGTGGCGCTTTAGAGGCGCTTCAATGCCAACCGTTCCCGTAAAATTTGTTGCTACTCAGCAGAAGTTAGAGGTCTACTATTCTGGTGACGATATATAGTTCAAGGAACCCGCGTTTGGGAGCGGCGGCGCGAGCACTGAGCGAATTCGGGCGCGAGAGAAAAGCAGCTGGTGTCATTAGGCGCCCACATATATCGCTCCATCGTCCGCTCCGAGTCCAGGCAGACGCCGCCCCGCTCGAATGCCCAGCTTCGCGACGTAACTTGGTTTATACGGGCCGCAGGGCCTCGCGCATGGATGTAAGCTATACATGCTGCATCTCAATTTCTCTTTCCGCAGTTCTGGGAGGTGATCTCGGACGAGCATGGCATCGACCCCACGGGGAGCTACCATGGAGACTCGGACCTACAGCTGGAGAGGATCAATGTCTACTACAACGAGGCCACCGGTCAGTGACCGCCCGGCGTCTCGCCACGCCTCGTGGCTCTCCCGCGCCGAAGCGCGCGCGCGCGCGATGTGCCCCGAGCGGCCTCTCCGTCACTCCGCTGCAACAGCGCTCACGTTCCACCGTCGCGCTGCGCCTGCTCGGCTCAATTCAGAGTGACGTCACACGTGCTTGCGCGCATGACCGCGCACGACGGAGGGACACCCACCCTCAGAGAGTCAGTCAGCTGGTGTGATGGCTCGGGATGTGTACGGCTTGCGCAGCTGGCGTGGATGGAGAGCGTTTGGAAAGGAGAAAAAATAACAGTTAAGGCTCTTCCTACTCCTCACAAGAAGACGAAATAAAGAAAAGGCAAGGGCGCGTCCGTACACGAAGCTCAGAATGAGCCGCTGGAAATGGCCTTGATGTGACTGTCTCGTATATATAGTGCGCATACAGACAGAACGGATTTTTTTTTTTCTTTAAATGTGGCGGTGGGGTGGAGAGGCAGCGCCACATACCCCAACACCTGTGGCGTTGCACAGACCACGTTCTCAACCAACACACTATACAAGGCGGAATGCTTTACGGCAACTGATGTACCGTATGCGGCACATGTGTAACAGTAATATCCTCTTGCATATCCATTTAAAATAATTTCCGTCGATTAAGTGTATCAGGAGCATTCGGACAGCGCTTCGATAAGACATCGACATTTCCAATAGCTTTCTTTGGCTCTTTCGGGTGTTTTTGTGGCGATAGCCGGACTCGGTAAGGAAAATTCGCGCTCTCTCTCGTTCGGTTGCTCGCTCGGTCGTTCGGACTATTAGCTAACATGGAAAGTTCCACCAGTTGGCGCAGTGCCGCAGCCATCTTACCGTCGCCCTACATGTCGTATTGGACGATGCGGCTTACCGTGGGATCGGCGAGCTGGGATGTGAACTTGTAACTTCGCTTTTCGAATACGCGAAATCGCTATTCTGACCAATCACGAGAGGTCAAGCGAACAAGCTCGCACCCCCGCAGTCCACGTGATACGTTGACTTATATAGACAAGCTGCACAGTGTGACATCACAAAGATGCGGCGGCACTGCTGTGTGTTCTAGTGCAGGCAAAATAATTTTTCGTGAAATTCCCGCTAGCGCGATTTTTTTTTCCAAGCACAAGCTCAATACTTCAGGGTAAGATTTCAAACGTTACAATTGGTGAAAATAATCCATACAGCCAGCTAAATGCATTTCGTACGGGAAAAAAAAATATTAAGAACATCAATGGTTTGCAGGACAAACTATTTCTAGCCATCTCACGTACCCCACTTCTTCATAGTCTCTTGCCCATTCACCCGGTCGCTTTACGTGAACTGCTCCGTGCCGTCGCTCCAGCGGTGCTTGACATTCAATAGCAACGCATATCTCAGTTCATTCGGGGCTATTAGTGATGCAGTACTCTTTGCAATACGTTACCGCGAGAGAGGCTTGATAGTCGACAGTGTCAACGTTAGAGTATAAAGAGGTGAGACATTCGCGTACTTATTTTTTTTTTTCTCGTTTCGATCTCTTCCGCTCGGCAAAGATGCGGGAGGGGCGGAAGTTGGTGCTTAGAGCTCGGAGGCAGGGGGTTTGCTGGGAGGGGGGGGGGGGGGGGGGGGGGAGAGGGCACACCGGGCCCGTGCCCTCCCCCGAAATTTTTACATACCAGGATACCTTGCATGAAACGACGTGTGACCACGGTCGCCTGCCCCTCCCTCGCTCCCAGGTCAAACGCCTGCCCCCCCCCCCCCCCCCCACCCCTTTCTCAAAAAAAAAAAAAAAAAAGATCCAGGTTGCGCCACTTTCTGGAGGCACTTGAATGCAAAAAAGAACGAAGAAAAACAAGACAGAGAGACGGCATTATATACAATCGCTTGTCCAAAAAAATTATTTTTCTATCCCAGCTTTCATGCATGCAGTTGCAAGGAGGTAACCACGGCCGCGAATTTGTAGCGATGCCTTATGACTTCCTTATTCTATAGTAGTCTTATCATCCACCGCTCACGGCCGGCTGATGCCGTTGATAACGCGAGCGGACCGTCGCTCTGACCACTGACAAAGCGCGATAAGCGCGAAAAGCATTATCACCGGAAGGGCATCGCTACAAAATACCGGCCCACGTTGCGCGTAATTGATATGCACAGTTGTTCTTCCCAATTGTCGAAATTGGCT
This sequence comes from Dermacentor silvarum, assembly GCF_013339745.2. NCBI lineage: Eukaryota > Metazoa > Arthropoda > Arachnida > Ixodida > Ixodidae > Dermacentor > Dermacentor silvarum. The sequence goes on along the minus strand of NW_023606727.1, from coordinate 342 downwards.
TGACTCCGTTTACCATTGGGCGGTCTTTCCGCGCAGGCCGACCATACGGTCCTTACACCTGCGGTGAACGCACTGCTAAAGACCCAAGAAAGAGACAACAAATGCGGCCACGAAGGCGCGTGCTGTCTGAAGCGACATTCCCTTCCTTATCCTCCGCCAAGTCCATGCGACACGAAGGCTCCCTCCCACACCAGCAACAGTAAAAACAACTGGCCGAGGCAGGCGAGTCAGCATGTAACCCGGGCCGCGGGTGTAACGACCAGGCGTAATGACGTGCGCATCCTGTTCCGCACCGGCCGCCCTCCTTTGTGCTTGCCGCCGAGTGGGCCAAGTTCACGCAGT
>NW_023606726.1:0-120001 GCF_013339745.2 Dermacentor silvarum | reverse complement strand
AGAAGCAGCAGCTTTTCAAGGTATTTTGCTGCACCATGCAAAGTCCAATTATTGTGCCCCTCTCCACTCTCGCTGGTAAAACCTGCTGGTGAACAGGGGGCTTTCAAGGTATGCTCTGCTGTTCCTAAAATGCTGCCTGACGCGGCCATCTGTTTTGCCTGCAGGACGAAAACTCCCTGGCCAGGAGTGCATCAAACATGCAGAAACGGCTGTCGATTGTGCTACTGAAGTTCTAGATGAACTGTAGTTTTGCTCTCAGGTTGAAAAATACAGCAATGCTGTAGCAAGCAGTGTGGTGAAAGCTGTTGCAGGGCTCTTCCAAGGCATAGCCAGCACTGCATGCACATACTTTGCACACACAAGAGGCTTTAGCAATAATACTTCTAGTAAATTGCATTTGTCCAGCTTCACTCTGTTTTTAATACTGGCAGGTTTTAAAATCCGTGAGAAAAGGTAGGTCTTTTTCTTTTAATTGGCTTATGCACAAGAAAGTGTGTGTGCATGGAAGGGGTTAGGCTCCTTTATCAAGTCACAATGCTTCCTGGCATGATAAAGCGAAGCCTTGTGCATTTGTCTGCAGTCACTCACTGCGCTTTCAAACACACAATCAGAACAGAGAGCACAGGAAAACACACAAGCAGTAGATTCAGCAATTTATTTGAAACAAATGCAGTTTTATTTTACAGAATGACCACATTCCCAAAAAGCAACCACATGCTATGCACATAATACAACCAACTTAGGTTAATTCAGCAGCTGTTAATGTGTCCTACCTTTATATGTTCAAATGTTTCAAGTCTCAAAGCGTGCCCCTGCTTTGAAACTTGTCCTTTTAAATTAACCAATGCTAAATTTAGCCCAATTACCACACTGATAGAGAAAACTACATATTAAAATGGCACTCCTTGTGAACAGAAAAGTGTATACAGTAACTTCCGTAATCCAACTCTGGTTAATCTTTCGGGTTAATTCATGACCAAGATCTTGGCCAGCTCCTATGCAGTTCTACGCCCTAAACATTGTTATTGGATCTAAATTGGCATCGCCAATACCGAACTTGACACAGCAACAGCATGCACCTGACCCCAATAACGACCCCCTTTTAGGGCAACGTCTTTTCGGCAGAGCTTAGGGGACAGTGAATGCTAAACAAACGTCTATAAACGCCATTTTTGACCCACCCTAGGAAGTATTCCAGTCATAACGGTAGCTCACAATGTCATTATGGTATTGACTGGTTCTAAAGGGCACATTTTGTTTTCGAAGGAAATTGAGCCGGAACTGCCTGCATTGTGCACTCGAGCTGCGAAAATAAAACCGCATTTGCAGGCATTAATACGCTTACGCAAACATGCTGTATTGCAGCGAGGGAGACTTTAGAAAATCAGCTGACCATCTCAAAAATCAGGTATCGTTAGGTTTCTACTTGGGTTTGCACTTCAGTTTTATAGTTTGGAAAAATAGAAAGTTGGCGCACGTTTGTTTCGGAGGCGTCTTAAGTCAATTACATACTGCCATATGAACCAGCCGTGTTTTAAGCATTTTTTTGCATGTTCAATTCGACCCGCCGCATAATAGATCAATTTCGTTGGTGCCGTCAGGGTAAATTAACGAAAGTCACTGTAGAAAGCCCATGCTGATACACCAGGAAAGTAACCTATGCTGCTTCACTGCATGTAGTCTTGCTTAGTCAGCAAAAAAAGCATAGAAAAGTAACCTATGCTGCCTCACTGCATGTAGTCTTGCTTAGTCGGCGAAAAAGCATGGAAAATGTGGCTCACACAATGTCCACAATGTTCTGTTGCAGATTCAGTCATCCATTTATCCAGTCTTACAGTGTAGCCATATCACCATTTGCTTAGCCTCCTATTTCCCAAGAAGTCATTGCAAAACAAAAAATTAGTCGGAGTTTCACCGAAAGGCGAAGCACAATTGCGATAGCAAATTAGTGGAGATCTATACAGAGTAAGGATAGTTTTTATCACTGTATAAACTTGGACATGCAGCAGCACCAGCAACGCGCAGAACTGTTGTCGACGCCGTGGCGTTTTGCCCACGCTTCGCACCAACGCGTGCGGGTTTTATATAAATATGCATTTGGTGCCGCAGCTAAACGTCGCCTCTCCTCCCTCCCTCCCGTCCCTCACACCCTTTCGCGCGACGGAAAAGTTGCGTTACTCTCTATATATGGAAAGGAGGAAAGAGACACTTAATTCTGCAGCCCTTCAGGGAGCACGGCGCAGAACGCACGTTTGCTCTCCGACGTGCGCTCCCCGTGAAAGCGTGCATCCCTCGCGCCCTTTCACTCGCACATACAGTTCCTGAGCGCGCGCGACGATTTCATCGCTGTTGACATCATACGGAACCTCACGGCGACGGCAGAAATCTGCTTTGGAGTGTCCATAATTGCTATCGCAATAAAAAGTGTTTGTTCACATGTTTTTTTTGCCATCCAAGCAGTCTTCATTGTCGTTTATTTTTGCTTTCTGTAACCTAACCTGCATGTTAACACTGAGCTATATGGCAGCTTACTGAAAGCTAAAAAGAATACTGGGCATTTACTTCTCCAAGTTATTTTTTTAGACATTAAATGTTTGGTGCTTGATGGCGAGCCGCATTTGGGGAATGCTTTCAAAAACAGTAGCTTACATTGTCTTTCACTAGAATAGAGATATTAGCATCGCTGAGACAGCCCCGCCTAATTGCCTATGAGCAAGATGCTGTGGATCTGTTCATGCAGATCCAGAAAAAAACAGAGGGCAGGCAAAAATGAACTATTCTGTATCATGTACATTTGCTCTCAATTCACATGCTTTATGATGCCAGCTGCTAGAGTTTTAAAGAGAACTTCGCAGAGAAATTCATCGAGTATCACGTGACCTGAACTTCCACGAACTCACCAGGAACAGATAAAGGCAGCAAGATTGGTCACACTAGAATTTAACAATATTACTAAGAGTCATGCGACACGGCATATCTTGCGTTGCATTACCACAAACATGGCTCCACATAATATTTTCTCTGAAAACATATGTGAATGCAGGGACTGCAGAACGTTTACCATGCAGTGAAGTTGATCAGCTCGATTACAGAGAAGAGAAAGGAATGACAAATTGTCCTCCAGCCTAGCCCCTCCCAAAATGGCATTCTTTCTGACCCAGGCCAATCTTATATTGTATTTTATTTTAATATAAATACTACAATGACTATGGATATTGTATCGAGAGTAGAAGAGTTGGTCAGCAGTGTCAAATGCAACAACCTGTGACTTGCAAAACAAATGAAACTGGTCACTATTTAGTGACAGTTTCTTTTGTGTGTACAACTTGGCTCTTGAGAAGTTTCTCATTCTATAAAGGTTTATATAGTGAAATTTGGAGGCATTTGAGGTATCACCTAACCCAAGGGACTTCCAGTGGCGCCTGTCTGATCTCGTGATTCCTGACAGCCCCAAAATACAGCACATCTGACTGCAGCTGTGGGAAAACGAGGGATAAGGGTTGATTGTGAGATTCATGGCAGTTCCCAAGTTTCTAACCTAGTACCTCCTCTATACGAGGTCGAGACTATGCCACTAGACCATTGCTATGCTGCAGTCGCCATAATATTACTCATTGTACAGCTGGGCTTGTTGGTAAAGATAGACAGAATGCCAACTCAAGTGACCATCGTGTGTGTCTGCTCATCCGTGTTCTCATGCTGTGGCTCAGCCTTGAATGTATGCGTAGTTTCAACACTGTCTACTATATTTGACTACTAATATATGTAGCGATCCACATCGCCAGTGGCCACGGCCCAGGAAGGTAGAGAGGACGACGAAGAAGAGAAGCCTGCTTAAGAATGACACAATAAACAGATGGAGTCACTAAGTCTACGTAGAAACTTTACAATATAATTTCTGTTTTTTAACTTGTAGCCAACTAATGTACCTCATACTACATTCTGAACGTTGCTGCAGTGTATAGTGGGATTTCTGTGTAACGCACTGGCCTCTACCACCAAATGCCTGAAAAATGAAAAAAATAATTATGTAGATCCCACACACTGTGGGGATTTATGTTTAGGATTCTGCCGAGCATTGCAGCATTGACCAACGTGTTTGTGTATGGCGAGTGATTGCATGTCTGACAAGCATTGCGAGGAGAGTACGAAGGCCCTTCGCCTTCGTACTCTCCTTGCAATGGTAGTAATATAAAGGTTTCTTTGCCTCTTCCTGCCTACACTGTGGTGGCTACTGTTTTGCCGAGTGGACAGCGTGGCTTATGCGGTATGCACAAATGGTTATGAGCCCATTCTTGGCCCGTCTGCTGATTTGGGCATGTGTCACTGTGGCACAAGGAGTATAGAATCATTACATGTATGTCATACATGAATGTCATACTTTTCTGTGCATACACCTCTCGTCAACATTTTTCACTCAATGAGCACATATCACATTCACCCTCAATGCAAAAGTAGTACAATGTCACACAGTGTCCATGTTGTGCAAGCTGCAACAATGAAGGGACTGGGAAATGTGGGTGAATCGCAAAGCTGGAGCTGTCTAACAAAATACCTCAAAGTGCTGCCACAAAGGAAGAATGGGAGAAACTGACATGCTCTCACTTTGACGAGCAACTTGTACATGCACACTTGCTTCGACACATATTGTGCACCATAATGCATGGGCCACTACCTCATACACCTAGCTACACATTGGCGAGCGCGAAGTATGTGCACAAAAGCGGCCTAATGGTTAGAGCGTTGGATTGTTATGTTGGGAGACAGGCTTGGACTCGCTGCTAGACATATTTTTGTTATAAATGGGAAAGACCAACATGAGTGCTTAAATGCTCTCACTTGCTCTCACTTTGACGAGCAACTTGTACATGCACACTTGCTTCGACACATATTGTGCACCATAATGCATGGGCCACTACCTCATACACCTAGCTACACATTGGCGAGTGCGAAGTATGTGCACAAAAGCGGCCTAATGGTTAGAGCGTTGGATTGTTATGTTGGGAGACAGGCTTGGACTCGCTGCTAGACATATTTTTTTATAAATGGGAAAGACCAACCTACTGCAAAGTGCTTGGTATGAAGAAATAATTCTTTGCATTAAAAATGCTCAAATCCAGCACATGCAATATTTAGTAAGTGCTTTTTCACACACCTAAAATGCTCTGTGGTGGAGCACGGAGGTGGCTTTGCCACAAGGTTGACGTGCATAACAGTAAAGAGTAATGCAACAGCGGCTTTTTCACATAACCAAGGTTCATTGCGGTGCAGCACAGTACAACAACCGCGGCTTCCACACAAAGCTAAGGTGCAAATGCTACAGGAAGATGCAGCAGTGTCTTTCACAGACACAATGTAGAGGCTGTTTGCGTGCACTTCAATGATTTTATAATTGGCTAAAGTGGTTGTGAATCTTGCGACCATAATGTTTTTAAAACGAAGCTTTATATGGCTAAGCGAAACGAAAAAGCGTGTGTCTGTCGCCTGTGTACAGATAACTATCATCATCAGCATTCGCTCGAGCACCGTCTCTTCCGCAGGTGGCTTGTTGGCGCCCCTCTGGTTTCGCTCATGCCACTGCTCCCGCGTTCGTTGTCTTCTTCCACAGCTGGCTCCGTTGCGGCTCATAATTCCAGCATAGAATTTCACTTCTCTTGTGCCGTCTTAATGGGGAGGCCGCATGAGCCATTGCTTAAGGAGGTATGAGCCACTCGTTTTACGTGACGGACAGATTTAATTTTGAAGCAATTTAATTTCAAAGAATCGCAAGCGGCAATGGCGGGCAAATGCTGCTAACCACACCGCCAAGCAAACATGAGACATCGAACGCAGGGACAATGGCGGACACACCATCAAGTGACGTCGTTCTCTACGTCGCAGCCGAACGTGTGTGTAACCTCATTAAGAAACACAAAGACGTAATTAACCCAGTCATAAACACCGCGGCCGCTCGTTTCAGCTTTGCTGGTTAACCATCTGTATGGAGTGCTTGGGCAGTGATTTTTTCTTTTTGTGTTTTTTTTTCCTTCACTTTTCAGACTGCAGAATGCTTATTTCTACATTATATTAGGGCAAATAAGTAGCTTTTTATTTTCAACACCTTTTAAACAGTGCGTAGTAATAGTGACCACAGTATTAGTGAAAATATAAAAACATTTGCATAATGCAGAACAATAAGTTTTGCCTCTAGGATCACTGACTGTCACTTACTGAGTGCACATAAAAAGCACTTCCAAAAGGTGGGCTCAAATGCTCAAACTTCAGTCACAGGATGCATTCTTGGCGTTCACCAAAATATGGGCCATGACCCTGACACTGCCTACATCAGATTCACCTTGCAGTTGTGAAGTGGCCTGTGAAATTCACAACTAGATGTGAAATTATTTTAAAGTACATGCTATAGTTTGTACCTGCAGTTGTGCCTGTTCACTGCATAACTGGCACTATCTAGCACACTTGTGATAAAAACAGTTCCCCAAGAGAAAGGCGCTCCTTTTTGTAAAACTTCCATGACTGTATATCAGGTCTGATACAGGCACAAGATCACAAAAAGGGTCTGAGAATCCAAGACCCATTTCCTTGAGGCAAAGACGTCAAATTTAGCATAGAGCCAGTAACCAGGAACAGTCAGTCCTACTCACACATGCCTATTTTATTTTCTCATTTAGTTTCAGGTTCACCTAAATTATTGCCATCATGATAGCCATCAAATAATATGGTAGCATCAATTTTTGTATTATTCATTTAAGCATTGAAATCTAAAAGCTTGCAGCAGAGTGAAAGGTCAGAAGGACAAGGGAAGAGAGGGAGGCATCATAGTCTAAAATTTCATATTTTTAGTGGGTTGCAGGGTAATGGAAATTGGCAAGCACTAATTGAGCGACAAGGCCACTGGACACAGGAAAAGCAGATTTAGCTGAAACACAGCAGCCTGTAAGAAAGAAAGGCCACAATCATTCTTTGCGATGCTTGGTCTGAATCACTGTTTTACATGCCGTCGGTGATCACGAACATGCTGGAGGTGAAGCATATGCTGTGGCTCATTTTGCGTCACCTGTGCAATTATCTTACTAAAACCATTTGTGAAAAAGCATGCCAACAATATCAGAATCGAGCACCATTTGTGTCATGAAGCATCACATCATAGCCACAAGAACGTTCAGGTGTTGCCAGAAGTAACTTGAACAATGAGGACACATCTATAGCGGCATAACTTTAACAAACTAAATGCCTTGGAAGAAAGATTCACTGAGCTAACACCCCCCCCCCCCCCCCATCTACGGCAACCCAACCAAAAATCTCGAGCACCCTCTGAAGAAGTGAAAAGGCACTCAATGTGCACATTACAGGGTTGCAGTGCCCAATGTATCATTTATGCTATGCTGTGTTTGATACCTACAAATTGTGATTTAAACATAAGAAACACAAGAGTCTATAGTCACGTTTTTTTTCTATGCTCGATCGAGTTCTCAGTTATGGATAGCTTAGCAAACTAATTACTAATTAGTTACTATGTAGCGACAAAGGCAGGCACCAACAAAGGATGTGAAAGAAGACGGTTGTTGTTGTTCGTGCTCACTCTGTTTGGCCATGGACCAAGCCCCTTCTGTGATAAATCACATAAATCACGCTTAGAGCTAAATTTGCACAAACATTTATTGGGCGTGCTGGTTCTATTGTTCAACCTTGAACTTTGTGTGCGGACTCTACCGCCAGTCTTGGCTATGCCTGACCACAAGGAACAGCAAGATGCCACCTCACCCCCAGATGTCAAATGATGTGGCGTGTCAAGGCAGCAAGACTGTGTTGTATTCAGCAATACTGACAACCATATTGTGGAGCACCGGCTTTCCTCCTATGTACAGTCTGTTTCACACTTAGGGGAAATCTCGGAGCGCATTGCATCGCGATGCAGCGAGCGCTGGAGTCGGGCGCCGGAAGCAGCTCACGCAGGCGCAGATGCTCAAGGCACATTATTTGCGTCGAGCTGTCGACGCGGTTCAAGATAACGCGCCTTGAGCGTCTGCGCCTGTGCGAGCTGCTTCCGGCACCCGACTCCAGCGCTCGCCGCATCGTGATGCAATGCGCTCCGAGATTTCCCCTAAGTGTGAAACAGACTGTACAACACGACACATCAGCAGAATAAGAACAAGGAAATGCCCCACACGTGTGCACGGCGATAAACTGGACGCACTACCTGCAAGAGAGAATGAGGGAGAGTGAGCTTCCACGTCACTCGAGTACCTGCTTACAAATGTTTTTTTTTTTTGGCACAGCATCAAAGCTGCGATTGAGGTAATGCCCAGCACCATATCGAATATAAAGCACAATAGGCCAACAGAGAAACCAAAAACAACACCTGCTTTATATGTTGCATATGAGCTGAAATGGGTGAATCTCAAACTCTGCGAGTGTCACATAACATCTGAAAGCATTAGCTGCTACGAGAGAACCAGTGCGGTTAATCTGGCGAGCTATGCATGCATCTGTAGCCTAATATGCAAAAATTGGGCTGCTGCACTAGAGACTCGTGTTCAATACCCACCATCAGGAGCATTACTAATTATTAATGAAGCTACCTGGGCAGGTGTACTAAGAAATTCAAAATAGATCATGATAATGCTTTGCATTAAGAGACAACTTGCTGCCGGTTGGAGCTTAACCCACATTTTCTGCTTTGCGCTTGCGATGCTCTACCAAGTGAGCTATGTCAGATGTCCCAATGTCCATTTTCTTGGATAGTTGCACATGTGTACCAAACTTTGTCTTGGAAGTGCTAGGCAGCAGAACAGCCATGATGGCAGATGTGAAGTATCCTTTAAACCCCTGACATTAAATACAACATTATCTTAAAAGCAGGCAACTGGCCAATGAACACTCGTGTTCTACCTTGAGGCACTAAGCTGCCAATGTCGAGACTTTGCATTTTATGAGCTACAAAAATCAGGGGAACCACGGAGCTCAATTTCTTGTTAGTAACAAGCACGTGATGGCAACAGACAACGAAGCAACAGTGGCTGCATAGAAAAATGGGCTACAGCTCATGACAAGCATTGGCAACGCACAATAGAATTCTTTCTCTACAATTTATTGTCTCAAGACACCTCGAAGCAAATTTTGTGGATTTACTTTTAGTATGTCTTTTGCGACTGCAAATTTAAATGCATGTAATACTTTGTGGCAACTTGGAACATTTTAATGTTTAGCATCTCCATACTTTAAACCTGTGGACAAGCTTTGCTACCTTTTTAGAACCATAATTACCTGGTGTCATACATGATGACTCAAACCACTATTAGTTAAAGCAACCTTCAAAGGAGCAGAAGCATTCCCTCAGCAAACAGATATACATACCAGGTTTAGACTGAGCAAACTAAGTAGTACTTGTGGCCACTTGCTTTCAACAAGGCAGAAACAGGTCAGATGTTGACAAAGACAACAAATATAAGGTGCGGCCAAAAGAAATAAGCAGAAGCTGTAAAGACAGCAGCAGCACAGTTAAATAAGTTAGACAAATGTGCACACGGCAAGCGTTCCTGAGGACAATACAAACGTCACTGCCGCAGTTAGAATTAAGCTAATCCTCCTACAAGAAAAAAAAAAACCAAGATTGTTTTGCTCAAACAGCACGTGTGTGGAGTTGCTTGATATTATAAAAACAGCACAGACAGCAAGTAAGGCAGACACAGTATTTGTATCATCTGCCTTCCTGCTGTTTTTAAAATGTCGATTACGGTTGCAAAGGTACGCACATGATCTACGAACAACGAAAGTAACGGACGTGAATTAGGGTGAGCTGAATTCGTACACTCATATATGTTTAATTTTGAAGGTGCCCGTAAAAGCGACAGCAGCAGTAAAGCGGGTTTGTTTAACAGCTTGCTCACAACGTACACATTGCACGATTTAACTCCACGGCTCTCAAAAGAGTTGCTAAGAAGCTGCATGTAAGTGAAAGAAATACGCTTTCGTTATGTTACTGCAACAAATGAGAGCCTCTGACGCACCTACCGCGGTCAGCGCAAGCAGTGAGCAAGGTAATTGAATGCAGCCATGTATTGCATGGGTAAATAAGAGGCGCATAGCGTAGTCATGAAGAAAGACCTACGCACGAGATATATACCAAACGACGGCATACACCGATAGAGCTAGTTGAGTGCATGCATTTTCAGGCGCGTGAACGCTTCCGCCGTTCGTTTTACATCGGAGTAACGTGTAGGAACTGCGATAGTACTTGTTGAAGGCACGAACGAATAAATTATCCCGCGATCACTACGAGACCTGCGACAACCGTTTTGTGCTCCTTCGAATTTCGAGATCACATCGGCCACTGCTCAAATGCGCAACCGGTTGTTTTTACAAGTGTCAGCTAGAGAACGGGCAATCGCACGACACTCACCTTTGCTCCAAATGCGTCGCGGCAGCTGAGCAACAAATGTCATCAAGCCCAACCCGCAATGTCCGCAATTTCAGCTTCTAAGCAAGTGCAAAAACGAAACTTGAATGCTCACAATGCGCGCGTGAACGAGGAGCGAGCCCTAATGTCTGAGTTCGAGAGTAATTTCAAAAACAAAAAAAAACAACAATGTGACGTCACATCCGGCAAAGGAGAGTTGTTCTCCTTTCTCACCTTCTCTCAGCTCACGCATGCGCAGAGACATCGGAGCCCTCGGGGGCGACGTTCAGGTCACTGCAGTCAATTCGGCCGCTGGGCCCTATGGGAGTGTCCCCTCTGTTGAATTCTTTCTCTATGGCACAACGATAGCGGCGAACACAGTCGGCGATCGTCGAAAATCTGATCAGCGGCAAAACGCGTCGTCTTTTATACCTGAGTCATCGAAGGTTCCAGAATAATCCCTGGTACGCGCGTGTCTTCTAGAAAGTTCTAGACAATTCGCGTCGCTCATACAATCAGATAACATAAGCGTCGGTGAAAACAGGCAACGGAAAGAAGCATCGATAACGTTCTAGAAACTTCCGATACAGGCGCGTCCTGCGCCGAGCGATAGCGTTTAACATTTGTTAGCCGGTGGAAAGCGGCCATCGGCGAAAGATAAACATGTATACGTGTCAATATTATGATGATGCTGATGAGGCCAACGCGCTCTGACGTGCCCGACGTCGAGAGGGCGCTTGCTCCATCCGCGCGTTGGTCGCACCGACCAGGTACCGTGTTTTGTTTTTGTTTTTTGTTACAGAGAAAATGTATACATTGAGCGCTGTGCGCTTGCAATCGCACTCTTGTTGAAGGCCGGACCCCGGCCGAAATGTCGAAATATATGGTCTTGCTTTTCTACATGCGCCTGCACTTCTAATTATTAAACACCGGATCCGAAGAAATACTTCCGTCACACACACACACACATATATATATATATATATATATATATATATATATACAGGGTGTCCTAGCTATCAAACAGCTAACGGGGTGTCCCAGCTATCCCAGCTAGCAACACGAAAAACTGCCGATACAGCTTTCTGTTGCTCAATACGTGCTACACAAATGTTTTTCCGAGTGTGAAAGAAGCCCGCGAATACACGCAAAGGGCCTCGAGTGGCCAGTCGCGCGGCAATTCTGCCTGTATTCGGGGGCTCTTTTCACACTATGAAAAACACATTTATGTAGCACGTATTGAGCAACAGAAAGCTGTACCGGGAGTTTTTCATGGTGCTCTCCAATTTCTCATTGACACTTTGATAATTAGAACAGTACTTCTCGAGTTAGATAATTATTTACAATTAGCTTATTAAATCTCAGTAACGAAAAAATTACTGGCCGCTACTTCACTGTACTGGAAACAATACGCACTAGGTTTGCTTCGTGTAACGCGGTTTCTCTATTTTTAAATCGAGCTGCATGATAGCTGGGACACCCTGTATATATATATAATATATATAATATATATATATATATATATTGTGGGAGCGCTGACGCGAATAGTGGATAGGAGCCAACCGTGGACAAAGAAGAGGACGCACGCGCGAGCAGTGGTGCGAGGAACGTGCGAGCTGTGGCTGGGCGCCCTCGGGACGCGACTTTACAATTGCTATTAGGTACAGCGGGGGCGTGGCACTGCGGTTCACGTGACTTCCGCTTAACACGTGTTGTCATGGCAATCGTGGCGCTCCTATAGGTGCCTAGGGACATAATCGCTTAGGGACTTTTGAGGCACTCGTCTCCGCTGTGCGTGGCTCTTTTATCTTCGGGACCGGGCGCAGCGACCTTGCCGAGCGCAGCTCCTACTTGCGTAGGGAGCGAATTGGTGGGCTTGGTGACTGTGCCACTGCACGGATCACTAATCAGTTCGCTCTCGCTATGCAGATTGTCTACTACGTCGTTGTGCATCTGCTGCTGCCTGCGCTTGCGCATGCAGCATCGCCAACACTATCGGAATGCGGCTCACCTGTCTGGAAGCTACGGGGGCACTGTCCGGCTCCTACCTGTCGGCAAGCTGCAGTTCCTGCCTAAGCCACATGAGGGATGCTGGACAGCAGAACTCTGCCAAGCATGGGCGGCCGCATCATCGTCGACAGCAACGAGTCTACCAGCCATAAAAGAACAAGCACCCTCGGCGCAACCCTGGTGGGTTGGTGACTGTGCCACTGCACGGATCACTAATCAGTTCGCTCTCGCTATGCAGGTTGGTGAACCTTACGTCATGTTTGCGAAAAGACGAGCAATTTTGTCTGGTACAGCTGCCGAGCCCACGGTACTGTGTTACTATGTTACGGAATGTGTATGTGGTAATGCGCTCGCTACTACTCCTAGCTGGCGATATTGAATCTAATCCGGCCCTTACTGAAGCTCTTCTCGCTGAATTGCGTAACCTTACAAACGGCCAAGCGCAGTCAATTGCAGAAATACAAGGCCTCAAGGCTCAGCTCGGTAATACTGACAAAACAATCGGGGAGTTGAACAATAGACTTACAGATCTTGAAAATCATTATCAGGCATTGGTACCACTGCGCAAAGAAATTGAAATCATGCGCACTAGTACAGAGCGCACTGCCTCTCGAATTCGGAGCTGGAAGCACGCGTTGATGACGCCGAAAATCGTTCGAGGCGAAATAACCTAATCTTCCATGGCATCCCTGACGCTCCCCTTCGGAAACATTCACAGAGTCAGAGCGTTGGTCACAAACCTCTGCCGCGATAACTTAGTTAACCTTGGAACCAATGGATATAGAGCGCGCGCATCGCCTCGGCCGTCCTCAGCTGGTCGCTGCCTGCCCATTATAGTGAAGCTTGCTTGCACAAGCCAAAACTGCAATTCTGTCAAATGGGCGGATGCTTAAAGGGACAAGTTATGGCATCGGTGAGAATTTCTCGCGCCCAGTCCAAAATGCGCGTAAACAACTGATTGCTTTTGCGAAAAGCAAGAACAAGCCATTTTCCGTCCGTTTCAAAACATTGTACATGAACCAAAAGCGTTACATATTTGATGACAGTACAAACAGCATCAAAGAATTATCGTAGCAACCGAGGCGCCAAAAAAAAAGAAAGAAAGAACCGAGGTATGCTGTCTCTAGCGATGCTCTTTCACTTTCTGCAATTTACACTAACATCCGCAGTTTTCTTCAAAAGCGTGAACGTGTATCTAGCATTGTATTGTCCTCTAGGAGTAATATACTAATATTACTGAGACGTGGCTCACCGATGACATAAGCGATACTGAAGTGCTATCGGACTTAAGAATTTTCGTGTGTACCGCAATGACCGTGTATCTACGCGCGGTGGCGGTGTACTCATTACATTCCACGAGCGATTGTCTTGTGCCGTCACAATATTCAATCACAACTGGAAATATTGTGGGTGATTATCCAATCCCGCCCCCAGACCGTACTACTAGGCGTTTGTTACCGACCACCCCACGCTACTTCCGAATTTTGCAGCCAGCTTAACCAACTATGTGTCAGCTCATTGCTGCTCACCCAAATGCACACATACTTCTATTCGGCGACTTTAACTTCCCGCAAATAGACTGGCACACTCACAATTTGTGTCATCGACAGGACTAACCGAAGCCAGAAACATTATCGATATCTGCCTCAATTTTAATATGACCCAGCTAGTTCTGAAGCAACACGTGTTTCACAGGATACATCCAATATCTTAGATCTAATACTAACCAACAACCCGAAAGCCTATCATACATTCATTATCTCAACGAGCTCAGCGATCATAAATTAATTCATGCCGGTTTTTGTTTTCGACCAACAAAGCGCGAGATGTACAGTAAAACGATACAGCTCTACGACAAAGGTGATTATGAAGCAATAAATGTAGGCCTTAGCACATTTTATCCCACATTTCAGACAACTTTTACCACCATAATGTTGATACCAATAGGACACGCTTTAAGAAAAAGCTAAATGAATTAACAGCTAAGTTTGTACCTAAAGTTAGTTTCAGAGCCAGTCGTCAAACACCATGGTTTACGAAAACATTAAAACAGCTTGAAATAAAAAGAAACGCCTATTCCGGATTGCAAAGCTTAGAGGTCGTCCAAATGCATGGAGAAATATTACGAAGCAGATAAAAACTACCTTTCTGCTCTGCATCAAGCAAAGCACTCATTTTACCACTTAGAATTGCCCAAGCTACTAAAGACTAATCCCAAACAGTTTTGGAAAACACTAAAAGCCGACGAACCGCGAGAAATCGTACTCACCAGTGATGTGAATGAAGCGATTAGTGACGTGGATTGTGCCAACTTGTTCAACACCACGTTCGCTACAGTATTTTCCGATGAACTGACCGCACCCTCCCGTTTACCTTTACTTCACTTTGATTACGGCATGTCAGCGATCACTTTCTGTGAAAATGGAATTTCATTCATAATAGAAAATATTAAACTGTCATCCTCAGCTGGAATGGACGAAATTAATTCCAAAATCTTGAAAAACACCAAACACAGTGTCTCACTTTATCTCACCTTAATTTTTTCAGTCACTTTCTTCAGGAGTCATTCCAGACGACTGGAGGACAGGGAAGGTCGTTCCGGTCTTCAAGTCAGGTAGCAGAAATTCCCCACTTAATTACCGCCCTATATCTCTAACAAGCGTCCCCTGTAAAATCATGGAGCATGTGATCTACTCCCACATAATTAATTTCCTTGACAGCAATCACTTTTTTTCATCCTTCACAACATGGCTTCCGCAGGGGGTTGTCATGTGAAACACAGCTTGCCGTTTTTTCTACATGACATCCACACTAACCTGGATGGTAACGTACAGACTGACGCGATTTCTTGATTATGCGAAAGCGTTTGATAAAGTTCCTCACCAACGATTGCTTGCGAAGCTCTCCCAGCTAAATTTACATCCTACTGTCTTAGCATGGATTACAGAATTTCTTACTAATCGATCGCAATATGTTATAAATAACCACCTCTCCACTCCGGTTTCAGTAACGTCAGGCGTCCCCAGGGATCGGTTCTTGGCCGCTCCTATTCCTAATCTATATCAACGACTTACCTTTGCATGTATCCTGTAATATACGCATGTTCGCCGATGACTGTGTTATCTACCGCGCCGTAATAAACATCCGGATCAGCTAACCCTACAAAGTGACCTTGCTAACATTTCAGAATGGTGTACCACTTGGTTAATGACATTAAACGTTAACAAATGCAAAAGCATGTCCTTCACCCGCAGCCATAACCCTCGGAGGTTGCATACACAATAATAATTTGGTTCTAGAATCAACTAACACTTATAAATACCTCGGTGTCACTGTGTCAACGATCTGATTTGGCGTACGCATGTGCATAAATTTCAGCTTCTAACAAAACTTTAGGTTTTTTAAAACGTCATTTGCGGAACGCTCCAAATCACGTAAGATTACTTGCTTATACATCACTTGTGCGACCGAAACTTGATTGTGCCTCCGCAGTCTGGAATCGCATCAAGCATATCTCATCGACGCTCTTGAAGCTGTACAAACCGCGCCGCTCGATTCATCATTCTTCATATTCATATGACATCAGCGTCACGTCACTGAAATTACTATCTGGGCTTCCAGACCTCGCTTATACAGCGGCGCATCGCTTCCCTCTGTCTTTACCACAAATTCTTTTACAGTCTACCCTTCACCAAGCACCTATATCACGTCCGCATCGCGCATATCATACCGAACCAGCCACTCGAAACAGGTTTCACGACCACGTTCACGAACATCAACATTTTTAGCCTCGTTTTTCTCCGCATGGCGGCAGACTGGAACGGCTCCCTCCTGCCATTGTCGAAATAATCTGCCCATCCGTATTTTTACAAGAGGTCACTGACCATCTGCAACTACGTTGTACTTGAATTTTCATTATATATGTTTGCATTTACATGCGTGTATGTATATGTACATATATAAGCGTTAATATGTGTATACATGTGTGCATGTACTTGAATATGTATATGTGTACACATTTGTGTGTGCATATGTTACTTGAACAACTGTAAAGTCAAATGTTGTACCCACCCCTTATGTAATACCCCTGAAGTCAGGGGTCTTTCAGGTAAATAAACTGAACTGAACTGAACTAGGGACATAATCGCTTAGGGACTTTTGAGGCACTCGTCTCCGCTGTGCGTGGCTCTCTTATCTCCGGGACCGGGCGCAGCGACCTTGCCGAGCGCAGCTCCTACTTGCGTAGGGAGCGAATCGCGTAGGGCGCATTGAATGTCTGGCGGTGTCTGGCCCACGCCGGCCGCGCTTTATTATTGTAACGTTTGTTCTAGTGGCGCAAATCCTTGCAGTAGTGGTGGTGTGGCATGACGGCTTTTAATATCGGTGAACTGTGGTGGTGTAAACAAGCGGATACTGCTCGCGTTTGTGCCCCGGTGCCGCGTCGGAAGCCGCGGTGCCGGGTGCCGACGCGAAGCGGCGGTCGTTGGGGATCAAAAGCCGTCATGCCACCACCACTACTGCAAGGATTTCCGCCGCTAAAACAAACACTACAATAATAAAGCCCCGCCGGCGTGGGCCAGACACCGCCAGACATTCAACGCGCCCTATACGATTCGCTCCCTACGCACGTAGGAGCTGCGCTCGGCAAGGTCGCTGCGCCCGGTCCCGGAGATAAGAGATCCACGCTCAGCGGAGACTAGTGCCTCAAAAGTCCCTAAGCGATTATATACCTAGGCACCTAGAAGCTCCACGACTGCCATGACAACACGGGTTGAGCGGAAGTCACGTGACCCACAGTGCACCCACTGTAGCTACTAGCAATTGTAAAGTCGCGGCCGGGACTGGAGCTGTGGCCGTGGACCGCGGGACCGAGGCGTTTCCCCACTATATATATATATATATATATATATATATTATATATATATATAATATACAGGTCAGCATTTATGCGGACTGCGCCTATATCTGTACAAAACGATCATAAATCATCTACTCGTGTTGTTTTTGCGTCGGCGCCATCTTTCCTTCTTGGAATAAAGCGTCGTCTAGACCATGGTATTTCAAGTGGTGGAGGGGCGAGGCAATTCTGGCGACGTTCCGGATGAAACATCAAAAGTATGAGGCGAGTCCAAGGAAGCTGCCCAGTTCTCTTGCACGAAGTGGGGGTGGAAAGTTGAGCACTGCGCAAATTTTATCCAGGTTAGGCTGGATGCCGCCTTTGCTAATGAAATGACCCAGGACTTTAATCGTTGTGCTAGCGAAACGGCACTTCTTCGTGTCTAGCTGAAGTCCGCATTAGAAAGGCATGTGAGCACTTCATCTACGCGTTGCAGATGATCAGTGAAAGTCGAGGAAAACATGACAATGTCGTCGAAAGACAAGTTTTCCACTTGAAGCCGCATTCCAAGAACTCAAGCGCGCACTAACATCCCCACCTGTCCTTTGTATTTTGATGACAAGGCACCCACATTACTGCATGTTGACGCTAGTGGTCAAGGAATTGGTGCCGTAATGCTGCAGCGCGACCGCAAATTTTGCGCAAAGAGTGTTGCATGTGCAAGCCGCGTTCTGACTTCCGCGGAAAAGATGTACTCGATAACCGAACAGGAGTGTTTGGCTGTTGTCTGGTCCATTCAGAAATTTTGTCCATACCTACACGGTCGACATTTCGCGGTTGTGACCGACCACCATGCCCTATGTTGGTTGTGGACAATCAAAAACTTGTCTGGACGGCTTGGCCGCTGGATACTCCGCGGTTGGATGTCATTTACAAGTCCTGAAGGAAGCACCAAGATGCCGATGCTCTTTCACGATGCCCATTACCACCATCATAGGAGCACATCACACAACCTTGTCAAATTGGCCACTCGGAGGCCGCATCGTCTATTACACCGGTTTCCTCCTTGCGTCCGCCAAACCGCCCTTCAGTGCTTTCCACTCACCAGCGCGCCGATTCTTATTGCCATGGTATCATCAATCGCCTTACCGGTGTTTCATCTCCACCCAATGCCAGGCTACGGAAACAGGTCAAACTATTCAAGTTCGAAGACGACGTGCTCTACCATTACATTTTTCAACCGGAAGGCCATCGATGGATTCCCGTTGTACCGCGCTCTCTTCGCGCTGAAGTTCTGCAGACCTGACACGATGACCCTACTTAAGTCACTTGGGTTACCACAAAACCCACGAGTTGCATACGCAGCCTATTCTTTTGGCCAGATCTTTCCACGAGCATAGCTAGACATTTTGCCTCTTGCACGCTTTGCCAACACCGTAAGCGACCTACTACTGCTCCGGTCAGCACGCTACAACCACTTCCTCGTCCAGCAGAACCCTTCTCTGTCGTCGGCATTGACCTATTCGGGCCCCTCCCAACTACTCCAGATGGCAACAGATGGATCGTCACTGCTGTTGACCACTTCACCCGGTACGCTTAAACAGCTTCATTACGTTCAGGAGCTGCCTCATAAGTAGCGGCCTTCTTCTTGCAGGCTATCTACTTACGTCACGGGGCCCCTCACGTTCTTTTGAGCGACCGAGGCAAGGCATTTCTTTCAAGCACTCTTAATGAAGTTCTGCAAACGTCCAACACCGTGCACAAGACAACGTCTAGCCACCACCCTCAAACCAATGGCCCAGCACAGTGGTTTCATCGCAGGCTGTGCAACATGCTATTCATATATATTCAACTAGACCATCGTTACTGGGATGCGATTCTCCCATTTGTAACATTTGCGTACAATATGTCTGTTCAATGTACCACCGGATACTCTCCATTTTTCTTAGAATACGGCCGCCACCCAACCTCATCACTCGACGTTTCTTTCTTCTTTAGCCCCATCAACGCTTCACCATTCATTTGCGACCAGTTTTTGTCTCGTCTTGCCCAATGTCGTCGTCGCGCCCGTATGAACACTGAAGCAAGCCAAGACGATCGCAAACATTGCTACGATGTTTCTCACCGTGTCGTTTCCTACCGCCCTGGTGACGATGTGCTCCTATCGACACCTGCACGAACACCCGGCTTATGTGAGAAGTTTGAGTCTGGATATATTGGCCCCTACAAAGTCATAGCGCAAACCTCGCCGATGAACAATCGCGTTATACCTGTTGATGCCCCAACTGACCGACGCTGCACCGGAACAGAGATCGTGCACGTTTCCCGCCTGAAGCCCTTTCATCTGCGTTCCACAGTCTAACGTGCGGCCCGGCTGGTCGCTTCCGTCCACGGGGGAAATTAGTGTAAGCACTTATGCAGACTTCATCATCTGTACAAAACCATCATCAATCATCGGCTCGTGTTCTTTTTGCGTCGGCGCCATCTTTCCTTCTTGGAATAAAGCGTCGTGTCGAACGTGGTATTTTAATATATATATGTATATATATGCGTGTGCGTGGCCGCTTCGATCTTCCCCGCAATCTATGGGCGCTACCCTTAATCAAGCGGCAGGCACTGCTCCAAACAGATCTACTGCCACAAATACCCTCATTGGTATGCGCGCGTGTTCCCGCAGGTGTAAGAGCGCAAAACAATGTCTTCACTAACGATCCTCTTAGCACAGACACCTGTATGGACAAACGCCCAATTCATTTATTCATCTACGTCTTGCACCGTTGCTATGGTGGGCAGTATGGCACGACATAAAAGCTTTATTTTGCTGAATTTTATCACCGAACAAGCCTCCTTGCCATCGTCATAATCGCATATAGTCGTGGCTGACATGCGCGAGTAAGCTGCTTCCTGTGCGCAGTGGTGCGTTTTCCTGAGGGGAGACAGCAGCCTGCCATGCACAAACAGCACGGGAACAACAACTCACCCTTACGATGCCTAATGCAAGGTCGGTGCAATTTCCTGGCCTCGTATTGCAGCATCGGGCTTCTGGCACGCAGCCTGTTTTGCCAATGAACTAGACTGCACTAGGGCACGCCCTCTGGACGTCACGCTCCCGTCTTTGCTAATGCGAGGGCTGTTCGCTTAGCGAGGTGAAAGCTGATAAGTAAATGCCATCGACCGTAATTAAGCAAGCGAAAGTGCTGTGCGTATTTCAGCTGCGCAGCTACACCTGTTTGGTTGGGCGGACACTACTCGGTTTTCCACATTGTTTAGACAATTCCTTTTCCAATGCTACAAGTAGCTTTTCGCTTACTAATTTTATGTATAACAAAAAAGAAACATTACCTGAGCACAAATAAACACAGGATAATTCTTATTCTTAACAGGAATCTTTGTTAAGTGTCACAGACCCGTGGACGACAATGCCAGGTGATGACTTCAGTCTTTACCAAGCACGCCTTTTCTACTTTGTTTTTGTTTCCTTTTTTTGTAATCTGAGTGGCGCTTTACGTCCTTCCATGTAATCAGACATTATATTTCCCTACATTTTCCTTGCTATTAGGGACATTTGGCATTCCTTATACCTTCAATAAGTAGCCTGTCGTCCCCATGACATCAGAGCGTGTGGTTGTGCCTGATATAAGCAAGCGTAATACAGTGCAGTGCCATATGTAACGCTATCTTAGCGAACATGTGCATGACAATATTATTGTCAAATTGAAACTCTTGCGTTTAGCTGAGCGACTGTGTAAAATAGCGCGGCACGGGAAATACACGTGTGTTCATATTTATGGCACAGAAAATACGTTCAAGCTATACTGGGTCTTTCCATGAAGACTTAAAGTAGGATTTAATAATAGCCGTTTTGAAATAAATGGAGAGTTCTTTTTCGGAGAGAAGTAAGTGATGACGACCACGTGGCGATAGGTGACACGTGGTAATTATTCGCTAACTAAGCTTCATACCTTCAGTTTCAGCGGGCTCATCGTAAATGTGAAATTCAAGCAAGCTCTGCGTAGACGCGAAATCAACTTTTCCTTCTGGAAAACCAACCGCGCCCGTCCAGGCGACGTCTTTAGGTGGACACAATGTGGCGACGTCACCCCTTAATACTGAACATCACGGTGACGGCGACGCCGACGGTGCAAATGCACCTGGCGTGTCCATGTAATTACTACCACATGAAAAAGTTCGGAATAGCTTTACTTTATAGCGCCCCAGGGCTCCAATGGTCTTCTGTTGTGGAGAAGGCTTGTCATCTAAATGGTGCAGATGAACCCACATATAACGTATCATTGTGTATAACGGACGCAGTGGGATCGCCTTGAAACTTTCCTTATACAAATTTCGTTTTCTATATCACAATACCACAACATATATATATATATATATAGAATCTGAAGGGGCTCACAAAAAGTTCGATATATATATATATATATCGAACTTTTGTGAGCCCCTCAGATTCGATATAGCCGGGTTCGACGTATATATATATATATAATTATATATATATATATATATATATATATATATATATATATATATATAATTTTGTCAGAGGATACGTGCGCCTGCGAATTGCAACATTGTTCGTCCAGCCTCTCAACATTGCCTATTGATACTATCGCGCTCAGTATGAGTTGCCACACGAGAATACGTTTTACCACGATAGTGTTAAGGGCCCCGTGTCACAGAAAACGCATATTGGCACCATGCGTCGGCGTCTCGTGAGCAACAATTTCCGTATATATTAGCCATATGTATATACCACGCTTCGCTACAAGGTATGCAGTATATGCGGGTTATATTGCCACACCATTCTATCACTAAAGTTGCTCATACCTTGTCTTACATTCTTGACAAAGTTATTCCTCGGAATTTTGAGAATGACAGCCCACAAACAAATGTCATGAAACAAAACACCTAGAGCGCATGCATTTTATGTTAAATATCTTCTAGGACTGAAATATCAAAAGTGCGAAACAATAACAGAAACCTGAAAATGATTTATTTTTTGACGTGGATGTGCACTGCTGATAATCATTTATGAATTTTACTGGCGCAAGGTCCAGGTATGACTAAAGAGTGCCATGCGATGTGCACGACCTCCGGGATCGGGCCACGCAAGAGGCCGCGTTTCTACCAGAAAAGTCAACTTCGTGCATAGCGTTCGCCACCAGCATTTCCCTGTAAAAATTAGGGTTAGGTTGCCGGGAATCTTGAAAACAGTTAGGGATCTTCGACTGCTATCGCGTTCGAAGCTTCAAGGCGAAGCTTATGCGTCCTCCAATTTTTTTTTGTGGGCGCTGCCATGCTGCCATACACTGCTCGTAAGGCAGCATGGTAGCGCCTATACACCATTCCGATTACTGGTAGAACGCTCTTTACAAAAAAAAATGTCGCAGTTTCGCCTGAAAGGCGAAGCATCAATTGCGATAGCATTAGTAGAGAGCTATAGGAGTAGGGATAGTAGTTTTATCGGCTGCATAAACTTGACACATTCGCTTACTAACTGAATTAAGAAGCGTGTGGTCAGCGCGCACAAGCAAACATGAATATATGACACTGGATGACCCCAGACAACCACTGTCAAAAAGCGGGCGTGGGGAAGCGCGGCCGCCGCAGCGGGCGACGGTTCGTGCGGTCTATCGCTTCAACGGAAACTGGGAGGCGAAAGCACAGCACATACACAGGTCAGAGCCGTGTGGAGATCGCCTTCAAGATACAGTGCGCGCGACAACACCGACAGCCCTACCGGCGCGAAGTACAAGAGCGCATTTGTTGGCAGAGTAGAAACCGCCTCCCCCACCTCCCTCTCGCGCTGTCTTCCCGCTTTGCTCCTTTCGCGTGGGAGATTGCGTCGCCAGTTACCCTTGCGTTCGGTTGCAAGATACGCATTTGGTGCCGCAGCACAGCGTCGCCCCCCCTCCCTCAGTCCCATACCCCCATGGCCTCTCGCGCGACGGAACTCGCGGTTGCTCTCCGCCGTGCGTTAGCTCTCCGCGAAAGCGCGCGTACCCCACGCGCATTTACTCGCACATACGGCGCGCGGCGACGATCTTATCGCCCTTGTACTTTATACGAAACCTCACGGCTACGGCGACGCCAACGGCAGAAATCGGCTTTAAGTGTCCACATAATTGATATCGCAATAAAATGGCGCTTGTCGTTTTTATTATTGAAAAAAAACTGACGGATGTACGCCTGTTTTGCAACTCATATTGAGTGTGATAGTACACTGTCTGCGGCCCAACGCGATGACCGAACGGCTGTCGCTTTCTGCTGCTTTTCACGATGCTATGAGTTTGATTGCCAGCCACACTGACCACCAGGCCATGTGGTTTAATGTGGTGCGGAGTAGAAGGCGCTGGTCATCTTAGGCCTGTACACGCTCGAGCCGCCAATCGCCGCAAGCCGCACCGCACGCGGGCGGTTCAGTGGCGGCGGGCGGTTGGAGCAGCCGGGCACAAAATTCGATTCACGCTGGGACCGCTCGAGCGGTGCCGTACGCATGCGCCATCTGGCTGGCAAAACAGATAACCAGCGACTGGCAGCATGCAACAGCGCGGTCGCAGCGTTTGTGTGCTAGAGACCAGCAAAATTTTGGCCCGAGCGAGGATTTTGTTATCATGTTTGTTTTCTTATTAGGTAATTTTATGATTATAGAGCTCGAGCGGTTCGCATGTGCCGGCATCCGCACTTCGATTTGGGGACGCGACGTGTGTTGACAGCTGGCAACCGAGAGGCGGGGCAAGATGTTCCAAGTCGGCAACTATCGTCTACAGCAGACGACTGCAGACGATTTGTGCGAACAATGCTCATGCCAGCAGTGGGAGACAGAACGCTGCTCTGGCTCCGATTATGCGTCCTCTTGGCTTCGCTTTTCTTTTTTTTTATTGCAGCCATACGCACTGTGCGTCCCTCGCGTCTCTGGAACTTGTCACATGCCTCGCGCGGACCACGCGTACACACTGATACCATGACAGCACGATGGCGCTGACGGTGCATTTGTGATTTTGTTTTCGTATAATTGCTCTCGCCAGAAAACTTGTTTTTTTTTATGGAGTGAACCTGAAGCTCCAGTGTGTCAGGTGGTTTTGTAGGGTATTCAATAGGCTCTTTTTGAATGTCAAATATGCTCTTTCTCCCTTCCCTTTTTGCTGGCAACCAGCTCTTGAAAACGAGCCGGCAGAAATCACTGAGGTAAATAACCAAGAAGGAACGATGTACTATTTGCTGATGTAAAGCTTTATTTAAAACATAAAAGCTGGGCGGGACTATCGACAGACGCAAAGCTTGCTTTAAAACATAAATCTGGGCGGAACTATCCCCAATGAATCGGAAAAACGAGTCGAGCGACTCATCTTTTGGCTTTACGTGAACATTACCATGAACATGAAAGACATCATTCTTGAGTTGTCGTTTGAACGCTGTCTGCACCGCGGCCTCTGTGTAAAGTTTGTTCAGTGCAAGTGATACGACCTGACCTCATTCAGCTAAATGCGCCTAAATGTTGCCTGATTCGTCCAAACGCATTCAACAAAGTTACATAAGTTTGCGTTGTCAGAAGAGTGTACTTTAAGCAACAAAAGTGCTTCGAGCTTGCTCATACGACACACATTAATACGCGCAGCATCTTCCATGCATCACAATGCAAAGTAAAATACTACGAAGTTTTTAGCCGCCGCAGCTCTAGGCCAGAAACCGGGGCCACCTAACGCCGCTGTGTTTACTTATCTTTTGCGGAGCGGCCACGGAGCACCGTACAATTTTTCTTAGCCTAAGAAAATCTTTTCTCCGTGTTCACAAACGCCTGCAAACGCTTTCTTCGGTGAGAGGAGGAAAAGATGAAAGGAATATCGAATGGACAGACTGAAATATGTGCGTGACGTTCTGCTTACGCCTCATGTCAACCTGGGATTGAGAATGAGTGTCTTTAGTCAATCAAAAGATGATGTTGGCTGTTTTCTATTCTTCCTGCTTGTGTTGTCTGTTTAGGCGGTGGGCTGCGTAACAGCGCACTCACATTGCACATCAAATCAACCGCGAGCGTTACACAGAGGGACACTACAGGTCCTTGGAAAGCGCTCATAAGTTAGTATTCAGGTCCCCATTGGCCCGTTTTCCTTTTTTTTCGCTGGACAAACTATTAATTCCACAACAGTTCGAACTGATGAAAACTCGGTGTCATCTCATACTGTTAGCATTGGAGTCTTATAGACTGCTTTGTGATGTACGTTACAAACCTTATCATTAATGCATGCATCACAACAGCTTGAAAGTTTGCCCCCCAACTGAAGCTAGTGGCATAAATAGAGTTGACAGCTGTTGTTCATTCCGAGTTTGTTATTTACACCGAATGACATTCGTACACAGTTTTGCCCAAACGATTGGCTTCGTGATTATTCATGTCGTAACTCGTTATATCGCACTATTTTGGGATTTCGATCAATCCGCACTCTAACTGCATCAATCGTAGGCGATTTTATTAGCTTTTCTCTTTTCGTGTGTAACCATAGTGATGTCCCACACGTACGCCTCCACTCAGAAAACCACATGATAAACCACGGGCATAAATAGTAAAGCTTTGCAAATTAGTTTTCCGGCAAATAGACGCAGTAGCGTAATAGCAGACTGGAGCTAATAGCAAGGAATACGACCAGAAATTGTACAATAGTGACAGATTTTGACAGTTTGAGACGTTTAAACGTGCTGTTCTTTGATCTCGCATGGAGTACTGTAGTATTACAAGGGCTTGAAAAAATATTGTACAAGCTACCAGCGGGCAGGCTTACTGCGAACGTAAAACCCATCTAGGCATGCAGAAAACGGGTCAAATCACTGACCAGCTTTGGTGATCCTCATAGAGAAACACTGCATTTATAGCAACTACTACACCACAGAGTATTTTAGCGAGCACTAAAAGCACACTATTCTATGGAAAACATGGAGAAACACAACTTGTCAGACATTTAGCACCAGCTAAAACTCTAACAATTTTCCCCAGCACACAGAAAATTAAAGTTCTTTTCCACAGCAGTACGTTAAAACTGCGCTGCACTATTCTGCAAGTCCTATCACAGCGCGCTGGAAACAAGAAAACACCTGTCATCCTCAACTAACCATGGTGGCCTCTCAGCCAACAGCCTGTCCCAGCGCGTTCCATCGCTTACTTCCAACAGCTCGACCCGCGCAGGTAGGCGTCATTATGTTTTGCTACCCTCTTATCGTAAAATTTTCTTCTTATGTGGGCAGTTGCCGAAGCCGTTTAAGTTTTGCGAATGAATTTACACTTTTTTTGGCGCAAGTACGAAGTTCGTACCTGTGCTACCATTGCATAGACGCTTATTGTCGACTGCAGTGCTCGTTTTTACAGAGGCGGGCATCGTAAGCTTGCTGACCTTACGAACGTTTTAGGCTTTGTGAATACGCGCTTATCGTAAAATTTTGTGGCCAAATTATTTTCGGAAGTTGGCAAGAGAGAGAGGTTTATTTGAAGAAAGGCAGAGAGGTCGGCTTGAGCGTTAGTTTGCTCTCGCCTGCTACTCTACACTGGGGAATGGGATAAAAAGAGCGATGAATGATGATGATAAGATAAGGAGGTGCGCATATACATGTCCATCAAAGTTGTCAATGTATTATAGTGACTCAAAGCAATCGCTTTCGCGAGACAATGATGCGGTAAACTAGTGCGGTAAACTGGATGCAGTAAACTGGTCTTCATGGTGGTCGGCGACCAGACTTTATCCGCCGATACAAAGGCACCGATGCGAATTCTCTTGTCGCGATGCGCTATTTCGTCTGCGTGCGCCTACCACACCTTCTCTGAGAATGGCCACCACAGTGCGCGGGATCTTCATCATTTTTAAAGCAAATGGTCAGAGGAGTATCTAACCTTCTTTGAGTAAACGAGCGGAGAATAAACGCCAGACAGGTATCCGTTTTCATGCCTGTGTCGTCACGCTATCGTGATTCCGATGTCGTCACGCCGTCTTGGTCATTCCACGGTCGTAAAGCCGTCCTTATCGTCATCATGCTATCATGATCTCTGCCAAAACCTTTCGACGATAATTTGTACCTTAACCAAACACAGTATTCTTAGGAATTATTGTCAGCGTTTACATTTGATTTCTGAGGTCCGCACAAGCTGCTCGCTGATGTTGGCAACCTTTTGGGCACCAGTAAAAAGTTAATTGATTTGCCATTACAATGCTAGTGCTATCAGACCTCTTATTTAATTTTTCCGGCAGTATACGTTTTACCAAATCGGGTTTCCGATTCAACTTATCAAGTTCCATTACACCATCTCAGTACCAGTCCATCCTCTTAAACATGCGGCGAACACAACAAAGCGGCCATTTATATCTGCACTGTCCTCGCGTATGTCTCTCATTCGCATGTCCCTCTCAGATCATGCCTAGCTCAGAAAGCGGCATGCGGATTGCAGGAATTCCGACAGTCTACGCACCTCAGTGACAAACGGTGGTGTGATGGCAACTGGTCAATAAACCCACATCAGCCCATATGAGAGTTTATTGACCAGTTGCATCACCCAAAAAACATGACGCGCTCGTGACGTCGGCGGCATAAAGGATGTTCCCCATCCACCCCTAGGCTTGTGAGTGGTGGTGCTGGCTAACACTCCCAGCGTTAATTCTAGTTTTAAAACATTAATACCCCAGAAAGTGGATGGGAAAACGGCTCCGCGGTAGCTTAATGGCGAGAGCATCGCACGCGTAATGCGAAGACGAGCGTTCGTTCCCCACCTGCGGACAGTTGTTTTTTCATCCATTTTCACTTCTCCTAATTTAGCATTTCTTTAATTCAATAAGAAAGTACAAGTAATTTCCCCTATGTTGTCCTTGGGTCATTGTTGGCTTCTTATGATATGATAAAAATCGGGCCCCTCGGTTCCCTTTCTATCTCGTTGATTACTAACGAGGGCTCGAATCCGGCAACATTGATGCCTTCAGGTAGCTAATGTGGGTTTATTGACCAGTTGCCATCACCAAAAAGACACGTGCTCGTGACGCCTGCGGCATAAAGGATGTTCCACATCAACCCCTAGGCTTGTGAGTGGTGGCGCTGGCTAACACTCCCAGAGTTAATTCTAGTTGTAAAACATAAATTCTCCAGAACGTGGATGGGAAAACGGCTCCGCGGTAGCTCAATTGTGAGAGCATCGCATGCATAATGCGAAGACGTGGGTTCGTTCCCCACCTGCGGACAGTTGTTTCTTCATCCATTTTCATTTCTCTTAATTTATCATTGCTTTAATTCCCCTAGTAAGTACAAGTCATTTCCCCTATGTTGTCCTTGGTGTCATTGTGGCTTCTTATATATATATATATATATATATATATATATACATTTAGGGCACTGCAGCCTTGAAAGAGAGTGGAGTGAAGCTAATCATTAAAAAAAACGCAAGAAAGGGCATTTGAGGACCGCATGTATTTTGACCGTGTAACATGCACATCAGTTCAGCCTCTGTAACATTTAATGGAACACTAAAAAATAGAAAAAGAATTATTGTTCAGGCGTTTGACTTGATTTTATTTCTGTTGCTCGGTGTACTCGATACATGGTGCGAAAGTTCTAAATGGCTGTATTGTAGTGCTGTGGGCGTTTCAGCTAGGAACGTGTGGAGTTCTTTTTAGGTAAAATGGATCGAAATGTTGCTTAATACATGATGATGCCGGCCAATCTAACGGTTCATTGCTAGGATGTAGCTCGAGAAGCCTCTAGTTTTTAGTGCGACAGCAGTTATAAACTGTAAATATCTGTCCTCGTCATGGTTATCATGTTGTACACCAACTAATTAGTACACCAACTCGTGTTACGATGTCTTGATCTACATGTCTTGACATTCTTATCACTAACATTGGCACTGTCGTAGAGCATGCTGGAACAGTGACGTCGGACGGCAGTGATCATTGCCCTGTGTTTATGACATATCGTATCAATGTGTGAAAAGTAGTTCTGAGTCAAATGTGTTACAATCAAGATATGACTGATGATATGGCCAACAATTCTGGAACTCATTACCGTGTATATTAAGAATCTTTCATTTTTACACATTCAAATCAAGCCTCCGTAAATTTTTGCACTCAATGTAATAATTCATGATGACCGTCTTATTAATAACTGCTTTGTGTTTTAAAATAGTTTACGATGTTAGCTAATGACTTATTTAATACGGTGTTTTGTATGTTTGCATATAGCTGCTTTATATTTACATATCTTACTCATTTTTAACGGGAGGTCCCCTGTACAGTCTGTTGACTATGGGACCTCCCTCTGTATGTTTGTATAATCTCCATATGTAACTTTACTATTATGCACAAATAAACTGAAACTGAAACTGAAATAAGGATCTTTTTAAACGTGACGTTTGCAATTATGACTGGTTTTACCTATATACGAAATAAGTGATGCAAGTGCCGCGTATTCCAAGTTTCTTTCTGCGTTTCTACAATTTTACAGCACACATTTCCCTTTCAAAAAGATTGCGCAAACTCAAAAAAATAAAAAAAAACCTTGGATTACGCAGGAACTTTTTATAAAGATAAAACACAAAGATAAACTGTACCATAGATTTCTTACTTGACGCGCGCCTGAGTCACTGACACTGTTCAAAAAGTACAGAAACAAATTAAATGCGAAACTTAGACGCGCAATATACCTTGTGGAGCATTAACAATAATGTTTGTTCGAGCAGTCTACTCAGCTGCTACCTAGTCTACCTCAGCAGTCTACCTCAGCAGACAAAATAATCTACAATAACAATAAAATATCAGGCTTAGCGCTCGCAAACCACTTCAACAAGTACTTTGCAAGAATAATCGTGCCACAGCAAACAGAGCGAACTCCGCCCGATACGTTATCGCTTCTTTCCATTTCGAACAGTCTATTTTTAAATCCCACTATAGTGAATCTGAGGTGTATTTAGCATTTTTGTGGACCTTAAAAATAGTAAAGCTCTTGACATTGACGACTTAAGACGAAACCTATAAAGTACATCTTGGAATACATCACTCCAGCTTTAACGCATAGAGTCATTCTAGCTTTACAGTCTGGGGTGTACCCAGCGAAAATGAAAATGAGTAGGGTAACTGTACTTTTTGAGGAGGCAACAGAAACGATATATCAGATTACCGACCCATCTCAATCAGACCAGTGTTTTCCAAAGGTTTAGAAAAGATTATTTTTTCTCGCATGTCAAATTTTTTCGACAGACAAAACGTTCCATCTTGTGCTCAGTTCGGCTTTCGTAATAGAAGGTCCACGGAAACTGCTTTGCTCACTCTTAGCAACATGTACTAACAAACATAGAAAGAAATCTCTTCACTTTGGCACTATTCATCGATTTCAGCAAGACGTTCGATAGTATAAATCATAAAATTTTGAGATGAAAATGATCACAGAATGGCGTTAGAGGTCCTCCATTAACATTATTTGAGTCCTACCTTACTGATTGGAAACAATCAGTTTGCATAAAGCACGAGAAGTCATGTTTCCTTCCTTTACAAAATGGCATGCCACAAGGGAGTGTATTAAGGCCTTATACTTTATAATGTCTACGTTAACGACATTATTAAAAGTGATACAACTGTAAAATTTATCATATACGCCGATGACACTACTCTTCTTATTTCTGGTCCGCATTCACAGATAATAATGGGAAATGTAACGATCTACTCACTAAGCCATCTGAATGTTCAATCGCTAATTGCCTAAAAATTAATCCTACGAAAACTAAAGTATTGTTATTTCGCGCAAAAAATTAAGCTCTTACTAGTAATCAAACTTTAGTGTCTGCTGGTAAAGAACTGCAAATTGTTGATGAACATAAAATATTAGGCGTTACTTTTTCTTCGCACCTTTCTTGGGGTAAACATACTGAAAATATCTGCAAGAAATTGCCTTCTATCACAGGTGTTTTGTCTCGATGTCGGTGCCTTCTACCACCCAAAGGAAAACTAAACATTTATGATGCCTTATTTTCTTCACATTTAAAAAACTGTAGCTTAGTGTGGGTGACCGCCGCAAAGGCGAACATTATGAAAATCCTTTCTTTGCAAAAGAAGGTGGTCCGGCACGTTCACAACGTGGGTTTTCTGGTCACAACCCGGCCAGCTTTTTTAAAGCATAAAATTATTAAAGTAGGATATCTATACACTTTTCTTCTTCTAATTTCTTTTTACTTCTCAAATACTGCTTTCAAAAATTTCTTGGTGTCTGCTGCATCTTTGACACCTAAAGTCATTTCTGCTAATACGAGAAATAGCGATACGTGGTATGTGCAGTGGTTTCGTAATAAATATAGCCGACAGTTATTACAACATAATCTAACATACATCATAAATAAATATGAAGGTACATATATTTCCTCATCTAAAGAACTTCGAATGCATTTTGTAAACATGTGATCACTGATTGTTTATCGTTTATCAGATCTTATTTGTGTTACCAATTTGTAGCCCTTACACACATATATTTCTTTCTTCTGATGTATCGAATATATTTTCTCTTAGTCTCTTTATTATTTTTTTCTCTCTTGTTTTCTATGCGTATAGTTTTATTTATTTCGAGTGTATAAAAATCTTACTATTTTTTGATATAACCACCATGCATGCCTTGTAAAGGACCATTGGCCTAGTCAAGCTGTTTACCAACAGCTTTTAGTCTATGATGTCCACCAGAACTCTTGTACTTCTGGAAATAAATCTTATTGTATTGTATTGTCGCTCTCACCTCAGAAAAATAAAAGTTCACCCACCACCGCCACTGCATTGCTTGCACTGCTGGGGCTGCGGACTCTCCAAGCCCACATGACCCATAGCAAGCCATTTTGTCCGACAGTATACTGCCAGTGAGCGCATGTATCTCTGTTCTGCTTAGTCAAACGATAAATTGTGAGATACCTGTACACGCCTATTGGGCTCATGGTTATCTCTAAAGCAAATACGTATGCCTGCTGTATAGAAGAACGCATGATATCGTATATTTACTAATAAAGGTGCATTAACTAAGTTGTTACAACGGATTAGGTGTTACATACGAACTTTGTCAGTATGCGCCAGAGGTAGGCAAATGGGGGCTTAAAACAACACTGCCCCCCACCGGGACTTTTACTGCTGCGGTATAAATATCTCCTTAGGGGCCGAATTCAAAAACCCTTTCGTTAGTGAGAGCTGTTTGCCATTAGCCTGCCGCTTTCGCTGATACCATGCCTAATATCGTCATTGACTGGATCCTCCTCTTACGAGCAGCTTTAGCGTGAAAACATTTTTGTGAATACGGGCCTTAGCAGCCGGACGCACGTACCACTGCGATGCCGTGCAACGCTCGACCTTAGCAATTTTTGCAGAGTTTTGGGCACCGCACAGATTCGTACAGTGGTTCCGTCAGTGCCTGTGTTTCGGAAAGTCACAACAGGAATGCTCTAGTGGACAAGGACTAAATTGTGCGCATCGCAGTAAGGGAGTTGTTCATGAGAAGGGTGTCCGCTGTGAGAACCTACTGGTGTCTCAGTAAGTACATTCTTCGTCGTGCAAATCGCTGAACTTTGGTGACTCTTTGCGCTCTAGTTAAATGACTAATGAGTGGTTAATAAATAAATGTCTAGCGATGAACTTTGCAGGCATTATGCCGATACTGTAATGTTAAAAGAACATTTGAACAAGTTAGTTTCCATTGTTTGCAGTGCCCTGCTTTTTGTATAACTATTCTTTATCCATTCCAGGGAAGCTCGCAAGATTTCATTACACAATTAAATTCCGGGCTTTTACGTGCCAAAACTATGATCTGAATATGAGGCACACCTTAGTAGAGGGCTACAGAATAATTTTGACCCCCTGCCTTTCTTTAACTGCAACCAATGCCCGATACACAAGTGCTTTTGCATTCCACCGCTGTTGGAATGCGGCCGCCACGGCCGGGACAGCTACCGTGGTGGGTCTGCAAATTTCACAAAAACGTTTAGGTGGCCTCATACTTCCTGATTACAGCAACAACACTGGTCTGCAACACGCTGCGTGTGAACTCAACACGTTCCATCGTCACCCGGCCGGATGAGTCGATTTGACGCAGCGTTTATCTTGGAGTATCAGCCACAATTCCACTATTGATAAGACTTGCGTTCAGCTTGAGCGCGGGACAGTTTCTGCTACTGATAAGAAATGTCCCAAAGCCGAGTTATCATGAAGCATGGAGCAGGCAACCGATTTGCCGCGCCGAGCTGGTCAGGCAAAACTAAAAGTGAACAAGAATGAAGCAGCCGCCTCGAAGGGAGGCGAGATGTCATATCTATAACACCACGGTCATTTGAAAAGCGAGCAAGTTAGGGCTAACTAGAATACATTATTTTGCTCCCGCTACGTGTAATGCGTGTAATGTCGACACAAATTTGACTTGTACACTCAGTGTGAGGACTATAGGCACTTTGCAGCGGCCAGTGGGCGACACGATGCTTTCAGTTATCCTCCCAGCGTCGCCGACACCACCGCTAGGGATCCGAAGAAAATGAGACGCTATTTCAGACGGCAACGACCTACGTCCCATCGATCGTCTAACTGCTACACAACGAGACTTTCTGTGCTCAAGATAACAAATATCGCGCTTTTGATCTCAATCGCAAACATGCCCAGTCTTGTGTAGAGCATGCACACTTAGACAATTTCTCGTCTCGGACACGTTTGCCTCGTAATATGGGATCGGTAGGGTCGCGGTGAATGTTTATCGCGTCGCTCCCATTTGCTTCAGCCGCTCGCTGGCTCTGTGTTGTGGCACTGCTACCAACTCTAAACAACTTAAGCGCGAAGTGCCTATACTTTCTTCGGTGACTAGATGAGTAGCGTTGCAACATAGTTATCTCGAGTTCTCACCTGTGGAAGGTGTTCTACTTTGTGATTTATTGTCGACGTTTCATTTCTCTGTGATGGTACGAATGACAGTGGCCACTGCACGAGCAGAATAAATTTCCAAGACTGAGTTTCTATTCCAATGAGGGGGAAAAGGGCATGAGCTGTAACTAGCTTGGCGAGATACAGCCCAGAAAGCCTGAAATAGACCTCCTTCTCTCTTTCTCGATCGTTTCGACCCCTTCTTCGCGTGGAGCAACAATAAAAGAAGGAATGAGACGAAGGGAACCTGGGCCAACAGTATGGCCTGGTGTGGTGGCCACTGACGGGCTTCGCTTTCTGCTGAACGGCTTCCCCTTTCCACACGGACGACGAACGTGCCCTATTATTTCGTGCCGTGGTCTTGGTGACGGCACGCTAGTTAGGCCACGTTACTCTGTCAGTGTAAAGGTCACGCTGCAACTTTCTAATTGGTAGGCGCGGTTTCGCCAAGTAAAACTTCGAAATTTATGTAATATTGAAAGACGTTCAGCACAGTGAAGTTATGGCGCAACTGATTACGTAACAATGCATGTTTTATAAGTTCGCATGATCATAGCTGGTAGTGCTAGCGCAAGTTTATCTTGCATGCATTTTAAGACTAAAGTGTATTGGGACACGAAGTAGCTTCACGCCGTGGCAATGAAAATGATTTGTGCGAAGATGGTTATTGCGAAGTGTCGCTTCGGCATCGCGAAAACATGCATTCTCTGTGGTAAAGCCTTCACTTTTGGAGAGCAATAACATTTTCGCGGGTGCGTGATCTATGAACGAGGCATTCTTACGGAATCGACATATACTGCCTTATAGGAACCGTGTACATGGCAAGAACAGTGTGCTGTTGCACCACTCAAACCCTTACAGTCCACTCTAAGGACGCGTACCATATTTTTCATTGATTAAACTGCAGTCTAATATTACAGTTTTCGACTTCATTCATGCTGATGACACATCTATAAGATACACTTTAGCTTCTAACTTTGATTCCTTCCAAGCACTTGGTCTACGTGATAACGTTGACACATAGGGCGATGCACTTGAGCGCATCGTAAAACTATGCATTCATAATTTTGTTCCCCTCAAGACTAAAAAGAGAAATCTTAAGATTCCATGGATGAATTGCAGCATACATCAAGCACCCCGTCGTGTTCGTCGTCTGTGACGACTGAAAAAGGCATGTAATCCTGACAGTATCGTTCGCTTTAACGCTGCTAAGAACTGCGTATCAGAATACAAACAGCTAAAAGCTTTTCTTTTCAAGTGTCACTTGCAGGATGATTACACTATAACCCGCGCGAACTCTGGACTTCTATCGCACCAACTAAAACTTCTGCAGTTTCCTTTGTATGAGATGGTACAGCTTTTAATGTTTTTAATGTCTACTTCCAATCAGTGTTCACGCATGACAACAGCTCTAACCCACTGTTCGC
The DNA here is from genome assembly GCF_013339745.2 of Dermacentor silvarum. NCBI lineage: Eukaryota > Metazoa > Arthropoda > Arachnida > Ixodida > Ixodidae > Dermacentor > Dermacentor silvarum. The sequence continues at coordinate 84,427 of NW_023606726.1, read as the reverse complement.
AAGTACTGAACCTGAGCTCATGTCGACGGTGTGGTAATCAGTGAAAACGGCACCCTAAACTTGATTCTTAATTTAGACACAAAGAAGTGCACTGGCCCTGGCAATATTTTTGGTACGGAACTTTCAATGGTGTTCCCGTTATTTGGCGGTCATTTTTCACAAATCCTTGACTTCAGGTTTTCCCCCAGTCTTAGAAGCTAGCAAAGATCCTGCCTCTGCATAAATCTGGTGAAAAGAAACTTTTTTTCTAACTGTAGACCTTTATCGCTTGCCTCCAATTCCGGTAAGCTACTGGAGCATATCATACACAAGCATATGACAGAAGACATTGAATCGAATAACCTTCTCTCTAACATACAACATGGATTTCGTCGTGGTTAAAGCCCAACACAACTGATCGAAGTTTCAGATGACATTACTTGCAATCTTGATATTGGCAATCAAATTGATGCATTATTTGTGGACTTTTCCAAAGCGTTCGATACGGTTATACACAACAAGCTACTAAGTAAAGTAAACGAAATTTTAAATAATCATCGACTGATCGACTGGATAGCTAGTTTTCTTAAATTTCGCTCTCAATTCGTTTATTTATTTCCACTTCGTCCTCAACTGTAAATGTAACATCAGCCGTTCCGCAGGGTTCTGTTCTGGGGCCCGTGTTACTTTTAATATTTATAAATGTCCTTCCCAGCAATATTAAGTCCAATGTCTTTCTTTATGTCGATGACTGCATCCTATACCAGATAATTTCTTCTCCTAGTGATGACATCTTACTTCAGGATTCCTTCACCAGTTTTTGCGGAGTGGCAGATGCGATTAACTTTCAAAAAACCGTAGTGTAGTAATGTCATTTACGAACAGCTGTTTTCCTTCACAGCATGTGTACGCTTTTAACAACGCAATATCTTGGAATTATCTTCACACATAACATGCAGTGGTCACAGCATATTGATCACATTTCATTTAAAGAAAGCACTAAGAAAGTTAGGTTGCTTAAGACGAACGTGATCTAAATCGCCAAAACACACCAAATTACTTATGTATAAAACACTCAATCGCCCTGTATTACAGTCTGCTGCATGCGTCTGGTACCCATATAAAGTGTGCGGCATTAACAATATTGAATCGGCACAAAGGAAGGCTGTACGTTTCATTTTTCATCGCTACGATTGTGATTTTTCGCCCTAATCCACAATGAATTCTTTGAACGTATCTCGTATATGCCCCAGGTGGCATATCGATTCCATGAAGCTATTAAATTAAATTGTTCACTCGTCTTGCCGGCTATCCGCTGATGATTACATTGCGTATTCCAGTGCTTTTCTAAGAAAACATTGCCACAGCCTCAACCGAAAGCCTTTCTTTGGACGCACTAACATGTTCTAACAGTTATTTCCCTAGAGTGTCGAATGCTGGAACGCGTTAGCCTGTTCTATTCGCGATTTGGCCCTGTAAAATTGTATAGAGCGCTACAAAATATTGCTATCAAAAGATCACGTCAAATATTACTGTCCTTTTATTTTCTTATTTTTGTTTATTATGTTCAACTACCTTTTTGTATGTTTCTTGTATTTGGTGTGCTCCACTCCTTCAATAGTCCTGAATATGGCTGCAGTATTTGAAAATAAATAATAAATATGAATAAAATGTGTAGAATTTGCAGATAATGTCGTCAGAGAAAGCATCAATACCAGAGGTCCAGATCGCAGCAATTTAAATTCAAGCAGCGCGCCTATGAAGAGATCCGGCCGGCTGAAGTTGTTGCAGTGTATTATAACCGTTATAAGATCCCTGCTTTTGATGTCCGCCACTGGCACCCACGTCGGTCACAGAAATATATCGCGAACTACTATGGGAGTTTACAAATAAATGATGCAAAATATGTGTAGTGCGCCCCCTGTGGATTCAAATTGCGGTTCCACAGAGTAGCAGTCGGAGGTGTTACCTCTCAGCTGCTCCTCTAAGCTACAGAAAAGAAAAATATTGTGCCTGGAGAGCGGGGTACTGCGGCTAGCTGCTATGATGGGCTGACTCTACGCTCTGCAGCTTACAGCACAGAGGTGAAATAACATAAATTAAGTAAGCTTCAACATGCTAAAAGCAGGATAGAAAAAAGGAGGAATAAATAGCCGTATCTCTCCACTTGCAATTCTGATTCGCAAAGATATAGCGGCAAATGTGCACAGCACGGAGCAGAACCTCACTGTACGCATCCTCCCAACTAAAATAGACAAGAGCAAGGCACACCACCAGTTATTCATTACGAATGTCAATAGTCCTACCGAAACATAAATTAGACTTGTTCAAAGAGGTTGCGAATCTGCGGCCAGCAAAATATTTCGATCATCTAATAGCAGGCGCTTTCAACGCACCAGACACATTATGGGGATGCACAAAAAACTCCTCCAAAGGATCCGCACTACTACACCATATGCAACAGGCCCAACTAACTCTCCTTAACGAGACCGACTGCCCAACACGGCACGGAAACTATGTAGAAAGAGATACTACGCCCGATCTGGCCTTCATTATAAGACGACTGTCGGCACAATGGGTTGACATGCATAATACGTTAACGAGTGACCACACCCTCATACAGATATTTCTGCAAATCAAAGGATTCCCAAAGCGCCAGAGCAAACATCGCCTCAAGGACTGGGATGAGTTCCGCAAGGAACTTGAAGGAGGCTTCCAAGACATGAACCTGAAAGATTGGGTAGAGATGGCCAGGCAACGGATCCAGACACACACGAAGGAGATAATAGAGACATGGGAATAACCTAGCACGTATAGAAATCTTATTCATCTCTGGGAGGCACAGCATGCCCTCATTAAGAGATGGAAAAGAAATAAGTTCAATCGAAAACTACGCTCACACATTAATAAGATCAACGAGGAGATTGTCGACAACACTGAACATCTGACTCATGAGCAGTGGCACTATACGTTCAACAAGCTCAACGGCGCACTGAATATGAGCTCCGTGTGGAAACTCATCCGATCACTCATTGACCCAACCCAGACAAAGACGGAAACGTGCCATAAGCTCCGCAAGCTGCTAGAAACATTTGAGCAGACCGACGAACTATTCAACGAGCTTAGAGCAATACACGTTGCGGATCCAGCTCAATCACAAAATGCAGACTACAAATGCGCAGCGCCAGAAAATGAGGGCCTCATTGGCCTGATAACAATGGCAGAATTACAGCGTGCCTTAGCAGAATCAAACCCGAATAAAGCGCCAGGACCAGCCAGATCAAATTACGACGACACGGCTTCGCAACCTTACAGAAGCGATCATGCATACTTACTTCAGCAAATGAACAATGTATGGGACACGGGCAGCTTACCAGAAGAATGGAAGACAGCCAGCATCATTTTCATTCCCAAGCCTGGCAAGCCCCAAGCCATAGCGAATCTACGCCCAATATCGCTAACATCATGCATCGGTAAGCTGATGGAGCGTATCGTGCATAACAGACTTCTTAGTCACCTTGACAAAAGCCAACAACTACCCCATAATTTCATTGGATACAGACATCATTTATCTACTCTAGACGTTCTGCTGCAGCTTCATGAAGAAATCACGAAGGAATTAAGCAGCACTCAGCTTAAAGCCATTCTTGCTATCGACCTCAAGAAAGCTTTTGATTACGTTAACCACGATGCTATGCTGCAAGAGCTCGAAGCTACTGGCTGCGGGACCAAGCTTTATAATTATATCAGGGACTTCTTACGGAGTCATACATACCCGCTGCGAGTAGGCGACACCACCTCACAACAGTATCCTATCCACAGAAAAGTATCTCGCCGGGTTCAGTGATCTCGCCCACACTCTTTAATCTTGCCAGGTGCGTGATCCATAGAGCACTGCGAGACATCCCCAACATCAAATATGCGATCTACGCAGATGACATCACCATCTGGATCAAGAGGGGCTCGCCAGGACACATCCAACAAACTCTCCAACAGGAAATAATTAAAGAACAGGGTACATGAGGCTGCTCAGACCATTGGCCTTATATGCGTCGGAAAAATCTCAGTTGCTACTGCTTCATCACAAAAGATGGCAACCGCCCACCATGCAAATTCTAAACGACGGCGTGTCGATTTCCCAACCAAAATGTATTAAAATACTCGGTCTCCATATCTAGAAAAGATGGAGGTCCGGCTACGACAGTGCAGCACCTGCTCAGGCAAGGAGAACAGGTGCTGCACATGATGCGTAGGGTCTCCAGCCGAACCAACGGAGTGAAGGAGGCTGATATGCTGCAACTACGAAACGCACTAATTATGTCGCGCCTGTGGTACCACTGCCCTATACCAATCTCCGCCAGCAAGATATCAATCGGCTTGATGCTGTCATCCGAAAGGCGGCAAAGCTGGCCATCGGCATTCTGTTTAGTGGCAGCACTAACCTCCTCCTTGACATGGGTTCCCATAACACGGTGGCGGAACTAGTCAGTATTCATCGTCGTCGCCAAGAACTCCGTTTGCAGCGCACAAGTCGTGGCAGGCACATCCTTTATAGCATCGGTCATCACCAAGAACTTCGCCTATTGTGGACACGCCTCAATACCACCGAAACAACGTGAACTCCTCACCATCGCTCCGCTGCCACGCCACATGAATCCCGAACGAGACAAGGAGAGGCGATGCCAGCGAGTTGCCTACTTCAAGAGGTATACGGCAAGACACATTGACGGCATCTACTTCTACGCTGATGCTAGCGTTGGGGCACGGGCTCCGCTATAGCAGTCGTGAATACCAACCTCCAAACGATACCGACGGCGGTACTCCCAGAGACAGATCCGCTCTTAGTGGAGCTGACGGCCATCGCAATCGCGATCAAACATATGCCCCTAGAACTCAGCCTACCCACGAATCATATTTACCGACTCCATGGCGGCTTGCAGAAAATTGTTCCACAATGATGTCCCGGCGCACATTTCCACACTTATGCAAGAGAACCTACAGGGGCCTTTAGAAATCATCGGGATACCTACATGGTCATGACTGGATTCCCGGAAATGAAAGAGCTAATCAGCTCACCGACGAGACTCTGAACCCGCGCCCGACATTCCGCAACCAGCCCAGACGACAAGGTGGGCTCCTCTGCGTCTGTGGCCTTATCAAGAGGCAAGACGCAAGTTCCCTAAGCTTAGCAATCACCCCGTGATCAGGGTGTACTCATCCGTCGGGGCCAGAGTGAAACACTGCCTATACGCCAGCGCGAATGCACCTCCTCCACGGGCCCTTATATGAGACTCCCCCACCGTGCCGACACTGTGGCGAACACCCGAACACATCCCATGTACTGTGGTCCTCTGGGCCACCCCCACCTCCCCTGCCTGCCCCTACAAATCTTTCCCTTAAAATCCCATGCCGGGTGGCTGACAGAAGCCTCAAGCGCCGGCGACCAATGGTACCTTGTGGCGTTTATCAGTGCTGCACTGAAGAATGCCGCAAGCGAGGCTCTGGACTGAGGGCCTTTTCATCACACGACCCAACATGAAAATAAAGTGTTTTTTGTCTCTATCTTTCTCTCCACTTCACCACTGAGGAGCCCTACCTCCACAGTGAATTAAATTTTCTTCTGCTAGACTTACTGCGCATAACGTTGCGCTATAATGAATGTTACTCCCAGTGCTTCTGCGGAGTGACCGGGTTTGCCAAATGTTCAGTGTCCAGCGCAACTTCCCAGAACGACGAGATGAGCCGGGCTTTCAGCAGTGCTCTCCTGAATGTTGTTGAATTGAACGTTCGCGATGGAGCTTTCGCGCGGACGCTTGTTTCCACTGAGGAAGGTAAAAAAAGTCGCAGTTTGAATTGCGTTAGCAAATTATTAGAAGACGGCTATACAAAGTAAGAATAATAGTTCTCTCGGCCCTCTAAAGTTGCAAACATTCGCTTACTAACAAAATTAAGAAGCATGGTGTCACGCGTGCACAAGCAAACATGAGCACATAACACTCGATGACTGCGGGCACTCTCTGTCAAAACGCTGGCGTGAGGAAGCGCGGCGGCAGCGAGACAATGAATGGACCATCGTGCTGCCTCTCGCTCAACTTAAACTAAGCGGCGAGAACAGAGCGCACACGAAGCTATCAGGACTCGGCGCAATCTGTCCCCATCGCAAATCGCTTCCAAGATAGGGCGCGTGCGGCCGCGCCATGCGCTGCCGCCCCCGGAGTAAAAGAGGACTTTAATCGTACATCAGGAGTAGCTCGCCTCGGCTTTCGTTCCAATGAGCGAAGTTTTTGTGGAGCCGATACGCAAATGGCTCTTTATGTTCTCGAATGTATATCCACTGATCAACGTTGTGTTCGCTTGCATCTTGGCAATTGAAGAATCATTGTTTGCTCCACGTTCGCTGGCTCCACCGAGAGCGCCCGAAAAGCACGCTCGTTTTGTTATTTGAATTTACCATGTCCATCCAAAGGAGAAACGGTAAGCAGTATACAATGTGCGAACAAAATGATGCAATCACAGCCTGTTGATTGCGCGTCACTGAAGGCGCCAAAACAACTGCTCCGACAACAACGGAAGACGACAGCGCTACATATGCTTGGACAGAAACAGCACTACTTTGCAGTCAGACGAACCGACGCGAGAGCGAGAATGTAGAAAGCGGCAGTTGATTAAAGAAGAAATAGAACGAGCTGCAATTGCACAGAACCGAGTTAGTTAGAGCGAGTGGCAAACAACAAGCTACTCGGAACATTTATTTTATGCAGTGTGTGCACGTCACCTAAAACATAAAAACATAGGCGGCAACTTTGGCTCGGATGATTTCTGATTATGATATAAAACGAAAAAACACAAAAGATTTCACTGTGGCTGTCCTCGTAGTCGCAGTGCATGTACGCAGAACGTTGCCACAGCAGTTGCTTCAGATCGCGTTTGCGAAATCACCGAGTGGCAACTTGCTTTTTGTCAGAGTCAATTGTTTCGTGGATTTACAAAATAACCTAACGTATTCGCATCAAATACATCTGCTCTCGCACTCGCATGCCTGAACCTTTATTTGGTAATTGTACAAGCAGCTATTCACCGGAGCCACACACCTAGTGGCCTAATGCAGTTGATAAAGAATGATGCTGGCTTCACTGTCACGCGTATTAGTTCAAATCATTCTCAGCGCTCTTCCGGCCATGTATTACTTTTGCTCGGACCTCATCTCCGCGACAGCGTTCTATCAGTTTAGGAGCTATGCTGAGAAAAAAAAAGAGTGATGAGTTGATAGATTGGTGATTTGAATGCCCATTGGGATGCGGCTGCCACCGAAATTGTTTGATTGCCCAGGAATTCATTAGCTGCAACAGTGTTATATTTTTCAAGTGCATGGCCACACCGACATGATTTCGTATTACAACAAAGGCATGCTCCCATACCTGATATTGAAATATTCCCCTTATAGCTGCATGGTCCGATGCAGAGGATGCCGAAATTCTGGTTGCACCATGCACAACCAAGCTTAATTGTCTGGTCTGTCGAAGTTAATTAGATGGTAAATCATTTTTTGATAAGATGTGCTTGGGCGAAATTTGTTATCGGCTGTTTGAAAAACGTGATGGGAGTGAAAACGGGTGTTAGGGCGTAGCGTTCGTCTTTGTCTATACCTAAATACAGCAATCTGCATTGAGTGCCATGTCTGCAATACGGGAGTTTCCGAGCTCATTTCGTTGGTTTGATTAACTTTGTAGCTCTCTGCCTACTACAGTACATGCAGGGCTTTACTTAGATGTACACGCAGGCAACGGCTACGTTAAGCTTTCGGTAATAACTGTGTGATTCCTGAAGTTTTCCAGGCCTCGGCAATCGAGGATGGCTGGAAACGGAAGGTTCGCTGCGCAGTCCACCTACATTGAGAAACACAATGCCGGACAATGCAGCTGAACGTGACTGCCAATCGCAGAAAAAAAAGAAACACATGCTGTAGCACCTAAAATTCGTTTTGAGGCAAATAAGTATGGCTAGATGTCGTCAAGCGGGCCGTGACAAATTCCCCAATCATCCTGATGTGTTGGAGAGTGAGTTACCTTTTTTTGCCAGATTTAGTGCAGTAGACGGAAGTATATTCACAGGTCTTTCCGCAGTCTCCCACGTAGAAGGTAATCAAGTATATGTGCGATGAGCACCAAACAGCTTTTCGTGCAGGCCACTCGTAGCCAGAGGGCTCAAAAGAACGTTCTCTCTTGTGGGCAGTCCACGTGAATGTCCGGAAATCAAAAAGAAAGAACCACGGAGTGTAGTCTCGGTTGCGTTAAATTTAATGAATTGCACTCGATTATCAAGAGTTGGTGTGCAAGGACGTGCAGATGCGCTGTAGCTGTAAGGATTTGAAAGTAGGATTTGATGTTACGTTCTTGTGAAGACTAACCATCTGCGTCTGTGCGATCATTTTCCGATCACAGCGTTTGATACTAAGGCTGTATTAAAATGAAATGTGCCTGTGTCTGCATGCGTTGTCAATATGGCTGGCTGTTCAGCCAGCATGTAAATGATAGGCAGTAGATAAATTTGCCTGAACTTCTTCCTTCCAGCTTCCAGCAGTATTGTGCATTCTAATATCAATGTTCAGGAACAAATTATTTTGTGACAAATATGCTTTATACGAATAATTAGAATAATTTTGCTTCTAATATCTACCATGCGACGTCCTTGAGAACGTTGCAAAAAAGTAATTGTTCACAATGTACAATATTTATTCATAGTGAATGTGAGTTGCCGAACTTGAACTAGATTGAGCAACAAACATATTTTAAAGCGTGGGTGTTTATTTACTCGAGGTCAATTTCTGCATAAAATTAAGAATATAAATTTCGTCAGCGCTGTCATTTTTGACCGTAGAGTTAAATACTAATCTAAAGAGATGGGAGGCTACAGCACGAAACACAATTGTACAAAAAATTACCGCCCAAGCACTCCGTACAGGTGGTTAGCCAACGAAGCTGACACGTGCGGGGCCGATGTTTATCACTGAGTTAATCAGAACGCTTTATTAAAGTGTTTCTCAATTATTGGTTACGTCTTTGTGTTTCTTAATGAGGTTACATACACGTTCGACTGCGATGGAGAGAACGACGTCACTGACGGTATGCCCGCAGTACGCCGTTGTAGTTTGCGTTCGATGTCTCCAGCTTGCTTGGCGGCGTGGTTAGCAGCATTGCTGATGATGATAGTTTTCTGCGTACGGGTGACTAACAGACGCTTTTTCGTTTCGCCTAGCCATATAAAGCTCCGATTTAATAAAAATTGCAAAATAACCAGCAGTGTGCTTTCTCAAAGAAGAATCCGTGTGGGACAACGACTCGTGATTCCTATGGAGAGTGAAAAATTGCATTATCAGATTCCCGCGTATTATCCTAAGCAAGAAACTATGTTTCCCACGATTCCGGATGGCTAGGTACCCAGTGAAAAAAAATTACACCACTCATGCACCCCTTACAGATGGTAAAGCAGCGAAGCTGAGATGTGCGGCCCCGGTGTTTATCACTGGGTTAATCCCGAGCTTTATTCAAGTCTTTCTTAATTATTGATTACGACTTTGTCTAGCTCGGCCGCATGAGCCACCGGATCGGCCCGACATTGCCGCTTGCGCTCCGCATCGCGGGCCCAATCTTCTGCCGAGGCGCTGGCGCGACACCGACGAGATCACCTCCTGCTCTCGGCGGCTCGTACCCACATATCCAATGCGGGTACGAGCCACATGTGATGCCTTTCTTTCTTTCTTCTTTCTTTCTTTCTTTCTTTCTTTCTTTCTTTCTTTCTTTCTCTCTCTCTTTCTTTCTTTGGTTCTTTCTTTCTTGTCCCTGGCTCATACCCACATTGGATATGCGGGTATCTGTCACACATGATTTTATTATCCTTAATCGTGAAGTAACTGACGAGCATGTGACGTTATTGAAGTAATGACCTATCAGTCATGTTAATCATACATTCGAACCCTTCCATGCCAATTTTGCTATATACCAAGTGAACGAGACGCGAGTTCTCGATAGGTTCATTCCCGCAAAGGATTTCGGTGGTCGGACCAGGAGTGCTTCGCCTAGGCATGTACAGCTTCACTGTAAAATCTTGAAAGCCCTTTTGCATGAGTATTAGGGAAGAATAGGCAACACCTCTTGGTATATAGCCACATGTATCTTTTCAGATTGCGGTACTGTGCCATGGCATTGCATAATTTCATTCTTTGATTTACATTCAAGGGCGCGTAGACGTTGCTCACGCATGGGTCGCCAGCACCTTCTATGACTATGGTTTTACCTTTATTTCTGTCATTTCCTTTTGCGGCCTCCACCTTAATTGGTAACCGACGCATTCACCTCTTTCATAGCTGTGCGAACGAGGTTGTCATTGTCCGCACACATTCGTTCGCTTCTTTCTGTATATGTTTTATAGCCTATGTGGTCTTCCCTTTCTTAGGTGCCTCGAAGAACATCTTCCACACAAAACAGCAATGGATTTTTTTATTTTACTTTTCCAAATGATTGCGCGTATCAACGTTACAAATTATGTGGTACCACCACAAGTTCCGAGCAAGAAAAATAGTCCGAACCGATGGGCTTGATTTTTCTGAGGCAGAATCATATACGAGATGACAGAAAATGAATCCAGGTGAAACATATGGGAAGGTAATTGTTGTTTAATTGGAGTATATAAAAAAAAGTTGTCGCAGTTTCACCTGAAAGGCGAAGCATCAATTGCGATAGCAAATTTGTAGAGAGCTACACGGAGTAATGATATTAGCTTTATCAGCTGTATAAACTTGGACATGCAGCAGCACCGGCAACACGCAGAACTGCTGTCGACGCCGTCGGCGTTTTGCCCGCGTTCGCTCAAAATGCGTGCGGCGTTGGTGACTGTTGCCGGAGCCTCTGATATAAATAGGCACTTGGTGCCGCAGATAAACGTCGCCTCCCTTCCCCTCCTCCTCTCCCCCACGGCCTCTCGCGAGTCGGAAGAAGGCGCGTTTGCTGTACATATATGGTGATTGTAAAGGAGGAAAGAGACGCCTACTTCTGCAGCCCTTAAGCGAGCACGGCGCAAAACGCACGTTTGTTCTCCGCCGTGCGTTCACTCCCCGTGAAAGCGCGCGCCCCTCGCGCCCTTTCACTCGCACATACAGCGTTCGGCGCGCGGAGACGATTTTATCTCCATTGACGTCATACGGAACCTCACGGCGACGACGACGGCGACGACGACGGCAGAAATCTGCTTTTGAGTGTCCATATAATTGCTATCGCAATAATAGGGGCAGCTTCACACTAGTGGTGCGAAGAGTGGGCAAACGGCGAAGCTGGCGACCCTACCTAGCTTTATCTCGGTTCAGTCAAGTTTTTGCGAAGTTATGCTTCGAGACTCGGCCACGTTTTGCGCAAGATCACCCCGGAATTATCGACAGCCCAAGCAGCAACGAACACTAAGACATTAAAGTATCAGGACGCTTCTAGCCGCGCAAACGCTTTTCCTCGGTTTGGCGGGCTCGTAACTCGGTATCTTCTGCGAATCACCGCCGTTTAGCCGCCGCTTCGGCGGCGCGATACTCGGGATCGGGCCGAAGTCGTCTCACTCGCTCTCGAGTAGTTGCGTGGTGGCTTTTGCGCCGCGCTTCCTCTTCTTCGGGAGCGATTCTCTTCTTCGGCCGCCAAAGCCCCGCCAAAGCCCCGCCGTCTTCGCGTCGAACATATCGCCGCGAAGACGGCGGGGCTTTGGTGTCGCGGCGACGCGGAGCTATATATCCCGTGCGTCGGCGCAGTGACGTCACGGTTTAGCTCCGCGGCTGCGCAGCCGCGGCAACCACTACGCACGACGCGGTGACGTCATGGCTCGGCAAAGCTAAGGCGAAGCGATGCGGCGCGCGCGATGACGTCGCGGCTCACGCAGCTGTGGCGAGGCTTGGTGCCGTCGGTGGAGCTGGCGAGAAACGTTGTTAGGCGACGGATGGTGAGGTTATCGCCAGGCGGAGGTTTTGCGGCGTACACTCGACGGACCATCCTCGAGCTTAAACAGCTTCGCTAATTCACAGGGGTATTTGCCATTGCGCTTGGACCCTTTCTGCGCTACCTCCAGGATCGGCCCAAAGTTTATTCTCGCTACGCGGCCTAACCAAGAGCTTAAACAGCTACCCTGTTAATAATAACGTACATGCAAATGAAAGTGGACGTAAAGATAACTTGCCGTTGGTTTGATCCAAACCCACAAACCTAACAATTAACTTCCCCTATGCTTTTTCTAGCTTCATTGTCTGTAACTTCGTATATGATTGTGACAAAGATCAAGCCTATTGACTTCCCCTATACTTCTCGCCGATTACATGCCGAAGGCTTCGAATTTGGCAGACTTATAGCGGCAGCAGCATCGGCGTCGCAGGAAAATTACGTAAACGCTCACGTCTACACGAGGCGCGAGTGGCTGGCACGCTCCGGCACGGGCTATAGCGTTAAGAAAGCGATTAAAAATGCTGCGCTAAGAGATCGGGTGTCGGTTTTTTCTCTCCCGCGAGAGCCCGCGACTTTGCCGGTCTACATAGTCGCTCGTCGCCACAGTTTGGTGAGCTCGGCCGTGATACTGCCTTATGCTCCTGTGGTAGAGACGACCATGGACCAGACCAAAGCTACCAGAGCTCAAGGCCAGAGCCCTTACGACGAACGCGGTGAGCCCTCCTGTTCGGCCATCGCCGTCCGCCTCCCACAGTACTGGGACCAGCATCCCTCGGCGTGGTTTCTTGAGGCCGAATTGAAATTTCAAGTCTCAAAGTTTCATTACGCCGTTGCAGAGCTCTCGCCCGCCGCCGTTTACGAAGTAGCACATTTGTTGAACGCTCCATTGTCTACCGCCGCCTATGACGATCTCAAGGCAGCCCTACTACAGCGCACAACAGCTTCACAGCGTTCTTGCATTCATCAGCTTCTGTCCGCTGAAGAACTCGGCGACCGACGCCCTAGTCAACTTCTTCGCCAAATCAGGCAGCTGCTCGGAAACAACAGGAGATCCATCGACGACGCGTTGTTGCGCGAATGGTTTTTGCAACGACTCCCGACTAACGTGCAGATGGTCCCGGCGACAGCCTCTACCATGTATCTTATCGGACTTGCTGCTTTGGCTGACAAAGTCATGGAAGAAGCCACCCCAACCATCGCAGCCACCACGTCGTCTCCGGGTGACAATACAACCACCCTACAAACCCTTCCCTGCTCTTCAGCCGCGCAATCTCCGCTCGACTCCTTGTGTGAGCGCCTGGAACGCATCATCTGTGCAGCAGAACATCGCCGCATATCATCTCGTCGCCCACACAGCCGTAGTTCCAGCAAATCAAGATGCACGGGTACCCGCAATGAAACATCACCTACAACGTCTGGCGTTTGCTACTACCACCGCCGTTTTGGAAACGACGCTTGTCACTGTCCGCGTCCCTGCGCTTGGCAGGAAAACAGGCCGGCCGACCTCTAACGGCGACAAGTGGTCCGGCCCAACACACAAGTCGCCTTTTCTACGTGACGGACAGAGTTACGGGACAACGGTTCTTAGTCGATACAAGAGCTGACGTCAGTATCCTCCCCGTCCACCACTCCGACCGAAAAGGGACACCTGTGTCGTTTTTGCAAGCCGTCCACGGCACCAGGATTACAGTTTTCTCGTCACGCTCCATCATGCTAAACCTTGGCCTTCGACGAGCGTTCCGCTGGATTTTCCTGGCTGCAGACGTCCGTCGTGCAGTCATTGGAGCAAACTTCTTGCACAACTACGGACTCCTTGTCGACGTCCAACGACGCCGTCTTATCGACTCCGTGACCCAGCTATCCGTTCCCGGCGTCCCATCATCAGGCACATCGCCGATGGCACCTATTTCTGCCATGTTGGACGAACCTTTCGCCATGCTCCTACGCGAGTTTCCCACCTTGACGCGCGTGTCGGACTGGATGCAACCGGTGCAACATGACATGTGCCATCACATCGTCACCTCCGGCCCACCAGTCTACTTCCGACCCCGGCGTTTGTCCCCAGAGAAACTCAAGATCGCTCGCACGGAGTTCGAACATATGTTGCAACTTGGCATCATCCGCCCTTCCTCCAGTAATTTGGCATCACCACTTCACATGGTGCCTAAGAAGACGGGAGACTGGCGCCCGTGCGGTGATTACGGGGCACTAAATAATGTTACAATTCCTGATCGCTACCCTCTCCCGAACATTCAGGACTTCACGGTAGCGTTGCACGGTGGGACGATCTTTTCCAAGATCGATCTCGTTCGCGCCTATCATCAACTACCAGTCGCAGAAGAAGAGATTCCCAAGACCGCCATCACCACACCCTTCGGTCTTTTTGAATTTCTCCGCATGTCTTTCGGTTTACGGAACGCGGGCCAGTCCTTTCAGCGTTTCATCGTTTCCGTCACCCGAGGCCTGCCTTTCGTTTTTGCATACATTAACGACTTTCTCGTTGCAAGCTCTTCTGCAGAAGAACATCTTCACTATTTGCGGTTGTGGTTTTCACGTCTTGCCAGTAAAATTGTCATCAACGCCGCCAAGAGCGAATTCGGTCAACCAGAACTCGAGTTCCTCGGTCATAGCGTCGACGCTAACGGCATTCGACCACTGCCGTCCAAGATTCGCGTCATCGAACACCTTCCCCGACCGACCACTCTCACCAAGCTTCGCCAATTTTTCGGATTCGTCAATTTCTACCGCCAACTCATCCCCGATTGCGCACGACTTATGCCTCCGCTAGACGCTCTGCTGGTCAACAAACATAGACAAGTGCTTCAGTGGAATGAAGAGGCCACCGACGCTTTCTCAAGAGTCATCTCTGCCCTCACCGACGCCACGCTGCTTAGACAGACACCCAAAGCCAGACGCGCCCACTGCCATCATGACCGACGCTTCAAACACCGCCGTTGGTGCCGTTCTGCAGCAATTCATCGACAATGCGTGGCATCTATTCGCCTTTTTCTCCAAGAAACTGAAGCCTGCGCAGTCCCGCTACAGCGTGTTCGGCTGTGAATTACTCGCAGTTTACCTGGCTGTCAGACATTTTCGCCATTTCCTAGAAGGCCGTGCATTTACTGTGTTGCCAGACCACAACTACCTTGTGCACGCAATTAACCGTTCAGCGTCCTGTTACTCGCCCCGCGCGAGTCGACACCTTTCCTACATCTCCAAGTTTACAACAACGTTCCTCCACATCAAGGGCACTGACAACGTTCCAGCCTACGTTACGAGTCGTGTAATGCCGTTTCCACGTAGACGTCGGAGCCTTTCATCATCGATGCCGACTTACTCGCCAGTCAACAGCGTGACGACACCGAACTTCGTACACTCCGAAATTCGTCAACGTCCCTGAAATTGGAGGACGTCGTTGTGACTCCAGTTGGTACGTCCGTCGTCTGCGACACTTCTACCGACACACCTAGACCATACATTCCGGCATCCCTTCGCAGACGTCTATTCTAAACCGTGCACGACCTGTCGCATCCTAGCATACGCGCGACACAGAAGCTCCTTTCCAGTCTTTTCGTTTGGCTTCGGCTAAACACGTTAAGTTGGCGATTGGGTTCGCTGCTGTTTGTCGTGTCAATGCCCTAAGATTCAGCGTCATCCCATTCCGCCTGCCAAGTCCTTTCTTCCACCGGATGCTCGTTTTGACACCGTAAACCTGGACCTCGTTGGCCTTCTCGCACCTCCGAAAGGTTACTGCTACCTGCTGACATGCATCGACCGCTATACACGGTGGCCAGAGGCTATACCTATATCTGACATCTCAGCGCCCACTGTTGCAGCAGCTTTCGTGTCTTGATGGATTGCAAAGTCCGGCTGCCTATCCACAATAGTCACCGATCGCGGTCGGCAGTTTGACTCAGCACTTTTCAACGAGCTACTCAAACTACTCGGAACGACACGTTTTCGGACGACTGCTTACCACCCGCAGTCCAATCGACTTGTTGAACGTTTTCACATTCATCTCAAGACATCCCTTATGGCGCATGAATCGCCGGAGAAGTGGGTTCTACATTTGTCACTCGTCTTACTTACCATCAGAGCCGTACTCAAGAGCGACCTAGGTTGCTCCTGTGCTGAGCTAGTCTACGGCACTCACCTACGCCTTCCTGGCGATTTCTTTGTCGCCACCAGCAAAACAACTATGCCATCACCTGCCGACTATACGTTGCCGAACTGCAAGATTTCTTCAGTCAGATACGCCCCGTGCCTACACGTTCGCAAGAAGCAAGGTCTCCGTACGTTTCTCCCGCACTCACCTCTGCTACCCATGTTTTTGTGTAACTGTGCCGTGCGGAAGCCTTTCCAGCCACACTATAGTACTACGGGCCATATTGTGTTCTCGAGCGTCGTCCGACGAATTTTGGCGTGAATGTCAACGGCCGATCAGACACAATTACCCTCGAACATGTCAGACCCGCCTACATTGAAGCATCCGCACCATCGGCCCCACCAATGTGCCACTCAACCCTGCTGCATCCATCCACGCCGCCTCCGTCCGTGACACCCAAGACCAACGCCAACACACGCCGGTCACTTTTCATCGTTCGTCGAACTTTCCTCCTCTCTAGGGGGAACCCTCTGTAGCGGCAGCAGCATCGGCGTCGCAGGAATGGCGCTGAGCCGTGCTCCCTCAAGGGCTGCAGAAGATAGCGCCAACCTTTCTCTTTCCTCAAGAACCACTTATCATCATCATCATCATCATCATCATCAGGAAAATTACGTAGACGTTCGCGTCTACACGAGGCACGAGCGGCTGGCACGCTCCGGCACGGGCTAGCGTCCTGAAAGATTAGAAATGCTACGCTACTCTTAGCGTCGGTTTTTCCTCTCCCGCGAGAGCCCGCGACGTTACCGGTCTACGTAGTCGCTCGTCCCCGCAGACTTGTTGCCACAAGGTATACGAGAGGGAGAGAGGGGTAGGATAAATAAAAATACGGGGGGGGGGGGAACCATGACTGAGTTTGGTTGGCTACTACTTCCACTGGGGAAAATGGAAAGTCAAGGAAAATACTACGATAAGGAAGAAACATTAGTTCTCTGTTTTATATCATAGACGGTCGCTTAGTCAAGTAGCCTTTGTAAATCGCAGTAGCGCTTTTATGGCTTTCTGCAGCTGTAATATGTGAGGCCATGGTGCGAAGACCTTCTCCAGCAAGGGAGGTCTTCTATTTAGCCGGTTTAGAGCTGCGCGGAGGTCAAGGTTTTTATTCTCAAAGGAAGGGCAATGATGGCACAGATGTTTTATAGTTTCCTCGGCACTACAGGCATTGTCATTCGGCGTGGTCAGTCATTCCAATCAAGAATGAGTTTGCATTGATGAATACAATGCCCAAGCGTAAGCGACACAGTAATGTTTCTTAATTTCGGAAAAGACCAGGTATCAGGTGCAGTTGCATAGAAGAGTCAAGGGAATGCAACCAGTCGTGAGTGAAGTAAAGTATGTGCCACTTCTGCAAAGTAGTATACGAGGGTGTATTGGCCAGCTGCCTGCTCATGTGCTCGCGTTCTACCTGACACCTGTGGTTGAAAAAACGTTCCACGTCCACCGACTTGGCCATGAGCAATGTGGGCTAACACTCCCAGGGCTAATCTTGTACACAAAACGAAGAAAGTGGCTGGGAGGATGACACCATGGTAGGTTAATCGGTAGAGCACCGCATGCATAATGAAGAGACCTGGGTTCGGTTCACACCTGCGGCAAGTTATATTTTCTTTAGCCCTAAATTTCCTTTTACTTAATAATTTTTCATATCAAATAAACATAACAAATACGTTCCCTTTGCTCTCTCTAGCTTAATTTTCTGTCACTTCGTATGATTCCCACATGTTTCCTTATATGCCATAAAAAGATGCGGTGCACTGCCTCTGTAAAGGACGTGTGTGACAATGACATGTGGTGGCTTGTGACATTGATGAGTTTTCTGAAGTTATCACCGGAAGTTCGTAGCTAAGGTAACATTATCTCCTGCGACCACGCCTTTGAGCCTCTCACGTTCTGAGGTCGTGTTAGGCGCGAAATCAAAGCGCACATATCAATGGCGTGCACGGGAAATTGAACGTTGCTTGAGAGGCATTTGACATGTCCAATAAGAGTTGGAAAACGTAGCACTCAGTAGTCCTGTCATGAGGTTACGGTCTTCTAAGTACAAGTAGCACGGCTGCCGTAGCGTCGATAATGTTTCCTCACGCTAAAGTAAGTTTACTTAAGGTTTTCATTAGGGTGTGCCAACATCCGAAATGTTGAACAGGAATCGAATGATCTCTTCGATTCCATTCGTATTCGATTCGAGAATTCAATATTCAAAGTTGTTGAATATGGTCGATTCTTTCAAATATTGAAGCCGCGAGGGAGACCAAACGATGCATGTGAGGACCATTCGGGACGACACCACTTGATAAGAGAGCTCCGTTACTGCGCCGAGACACCAGTTTATGAGCGAATGCAAGGGGCAGATAATTTCTGCACATTCATTTTCAGCCATTCAATGAGAGTGCGTCGTTCATAGGAGCCTATATATATAAATTAGTTTTTTCGATTTATTCTTTGGCCACTCTCATCACGTTTGCACATGTTTAAAACAATATGCTGTGCTGTAGTATCAGACCTCTCTCTTTCAACAAACTCAACATTGCATTCGCATTTAGTGACGTACTGTTCCCGTGTTTTGTTACTGTCATTCTTAGGATGCCCCAACTTACTCACAGTAGTTGTTCGTCCTTCACAAGCTCCTTAGTTGTCCGGACGTGCAATTGCGAACTGTATTCGACACATTCCAAATAATTGTACATAAGCCCGAATTGTCACCAAACAGGCTACGCGCCAATTTAATGTTTAACTTTTTTTTACAAATGAAAAACATATTCTATACTCGATTCGATACTCGGAGATCCTTTCTCTGGAACATTTGTATTCGATTTCAACGTTCGTAGTTTTTATTCGCATTGCTCTAGTAATGTCCCGAGTCGCATTCTGAAATCAAACGGCTGCCTTCAAAGACTCGGCCATGATAACGCAAGCTGCAGTTTCGTTCTCTATAAATATCGGGACACAGACTTGAAACACGATCCTTCCCGAAATTTATTCCCCAGACCGCGATGTGGCAAACTCAGAATTCGGCAACTTAATTATCGTGCCACTGTTACGTTTCACCGCAATCAGTTCCAAATAATTTCAAGCATTGCCTCACATCGGAAGCTTACAACAGAAGACAGATAATAACAAGACAGCAAGAATCCGGTCTACAAACGCCATTCCCACACACACACAAAAAAAAATCAGACAAGAGGTAACCATGCATGCGCTCACACTTTTTTTCTACATTTCATGCGCACTTCAATGTAGCATATATTAGCTGGCAACCTTTGATGAACGTTCAGATACAAGTGAAGCGCCAGCTTAGTTTAGAGCAAAATGGTTCTAGTTCTAATGCACACCGTTCTTGTCATCTCTATATACTACCGACAGCCATATTCTGAGGGTTTCGCAGACGGGCCATTAGTCGAACTAAGAATAATAGGCGAAAAAAAAAAAACAGTTCGCGAATAAAATAAGCTGACAATCACCACACCTGAAGAGACGATGTGTGCAAGGATAATATTGCAGGATTTACCAACCCGAAAGTGCAAGGTAAGTCATAAGAGACGCCATTTGAATTTTGACTACTGGGGGGTTCCTTAACATGCACCTAAATCTAAGCACACGACCGTTTTCGGATGCGACCCCGATCGGAATGAACCCGCGAACTCGTGCTTGGCATCAGAACACCATAGCCACTAAGCTACCGCGGCGAGTATGCGTGAAAAATTACGATCGAGTTCGTGCATGCCCGAGTATAAACCTGAAGTATTTGACGGGTTTGATTGTAGGGAGGTGTATAAATAAAAAAAAACAGCCATAAAGGAATTATTTGCGAAAAGCTCATTGGCACCTGCGTTTAAGCATAATCACGGAGATACTCAATGTATCTCAATGAGAACGAAGTGTCTTGTTTTTCGCTTTCCTTTTTTGTGTAAACGTGCTCTCAAACATAATGTAGTGAGCGAAGAAGTGACTTGGTACGCCATATGTTTCTTTGCCCCCGTGATTTTCCGTTTCGTGACTTAGCATAAGTGCAGAACGCGGAAACAAGGCCAGAACATCTGAGCCTACGGAGAAGTCGAGGCTGGCAAGATTATTGGGGAGGCAAGGAGGGGCAGAAAAAGAAAGCCTTTGAGGTTCACTCGCATTTTCGAGTCGCTGTGCTGCCCCTTTGATCCTAAATTGATGTTTAGAAATAGGTACGTTGATCTAAATGCGACGCATTTGGGTCGCTCGGGCGCTGCTAGATTTTTCAGCTTCGGGGTTGCAAATGCTATCAAGAAGTTGGTGCAACGGCCAATCAGCATCTCATAAGAGCTTCAGAATAGATATCGGCGCTCATTTAAAGGGCCCCTAAACCACCTCAGATATTTTTTTGAACATTTCAAGTAAACACGCGCATAGAGTGCAGAATGCCGTCACGATCAACGATGCCAAACGCTGCAGCGCTACGCGCCGCGTGGCGCCACAAAATAAAAAAATAAACAATGCCGTCCTTCTGTCCTGGCCTTTCCGGTATCCCCAGTGGTCGTCACGATGTCAGCAGGGTGCATCTGGTGATGTCAACGGCGGTTACGACCCCCATTGGTCAAACAAGGACCTACGACTTACGGTTTGTCTGCTAGTAGATACGCGCGCTCCTTGCTCTTCCTGGTCGGGTTGCTCACTTGTGCGCCTTTGCGAATCGGTAAATACAGCCCGCAATGCAAGCGCCAAATCGCTCGCGTTCGATCCAATACAGTCGTGCTTGTCGGTCTCATTAGCTGCCCGAACAGAGTGCGACAGTGTTGGCCTTTCTAGGCGTGCGCGCAGCACAGGGTCCATAGCGGCACGCTTCGCATGAGCACGGGCCGGCACGGCAGCCATCAGCGAGTAGCCACAGCGGGTAGCATATTTCCGGCACGGCAACTCGCCACGCGCCGTTTGCCATTCGCGGGCCCCCCCCCCCCGCGCTCCCTCCGGCGCTGGCTTCCCGCTTCCTTGCTCGTGCGTGGGTGATTGAGTGCGTTCGCTCTCCGTGATAGCGCGCGTCCCCGCACGCTTCCGCTCGGGCATACGGCGCGCGGCGAAGATTTTATCTATAGGGAACCTCACGGCGACGGCGACGACGACGGCGACGGCAGAAATCCGGTAGAAGTGTCCATATGATTGCTATTGCAATAAAACTACGCTGATATTAGCGGCGCCATCGGCTGCGATGCGAGCACAGCCGAGCCGGTCGTCTCCCGTCGGTAGCCATGCACTGCAGCTGAGCTGCAGCCGATGTTTTCGTCGCCGGTGGCGGAGGCGCGCAGCTTCGCGGTCGTCGATTGGCCCGTTGATCGTGCTGCGGGCGGTGTGCCGGCCGAACAGCTGTCTACTTTGGACACCTCTTGCGCTGCAGACGTTCTACGGCACTGGACGCCGGTTCGTCGTCGGTATATTTGCCGCTAGCGCGGACGTGCCTTAACCGGAAATGGACAGCGCGTTGGCGATTTCTAATACCCGTGTCAAGCGCGCACACTTGGAAGGCCTTCCAGTTGACGGCCTTCTAAACGCCACAACTCTATCGACCCAAATTTGTTTTTCGCTGCTAGACGGCACTTTTGAAGGCCGTTGAGTGGTTCAGGCGTTTTTCGCAAAAATTGCGTGGCGTTGCGGATCTGTATCTTCATTTTCATGTCACCAAAAGTTAAACAATATTGAATCCACTTAAAAGCACAAAAATGTCTTTTATTTTTATTTAAACATTTTAATAAATTGTTCATGCATTGTTATACATCTATGTTTAGTTTTTAGGTTGCTGAGTAGCGAAACAGTGGCAACGTTTGCGCCGCTCGATGTGGCTGTCGGTGCTTAAGGCGGCGTTCCCACTCCATTGGCACGAGCTTTCAGTACTTTTGGAGGAACCGTGGCGGCTCTTCTACTTGGGATATAAAGTTGTGTATACCATAAAAAGCTTAATTTTTGTAGATTCCAACTATACACTCTTAGGAAATACCGGCTTAACACAACGCATATAAGGCGGAAAGTAGATCAAAATTTCGACGCTTATAAATGGCTCACTGTAAGCGGCTTACTGCGTATGCGACCTATTTTATGCGGCCCGCATTTAAACGGCCCATAGTAGGGCCTCTTGGTGGACGTCATGCATAGGTCCAAATTTTTATGTGGTATTTCAGATCGAATCCGTCCGACTTACTAAGCGACTCAAATTTGGTATTTTTTTTTTACGAAAAAAATAATTTATGTAATGACAGGTGCCGTCCAGAGCGCTTTGGCAGGCTGTTTCAAACACATAGCATAGAACCACATTATAGGAATTTGATAACACACATCACACAAGCATGGGAACACTGGGAATTGAACCCGGGTACACCGCGTGAGAACCAAACACGCTAACCACTACTCCACATCACTTTTTTTTCTTTATTATATGGGAGCAGAACCTTCAGCAACACAAGAAACAAGGTGCTACAGGTACATATTCAAAAGTCAGGCAAGCATGTGCACGCGTCCAATAAAGGCATCCAGTCCGGCGCTGTTTCTTGAGCAGCGTACACACTACGAACGTAGGCAGCAGATTCCTGAAAAAACGACCGAGTGCTTCGCGGTGGTTCAGCGTGCCTGTCACACATTCCAGTGCGCCAAAGACGATGTAGATCAAGTACTATGAACATGTCATATGGTGGGTCACAGGGATCTTTAAAAGGTAAGAAACGAATTGTGTATGGGGTGATGTCTAAATCTCCTCCAAAGAACACTTAAAAAAGATTTAGACTACTCCACATCACTACGCAGTCGCGGAGGACTCGCATAGCTATTTGTAGAGACAGTTGTGTTTCCTAGGCTGTCGTTTTATGTCGATCGTTCACCGTGGGCGATCGTGCGTGATATACATATAGTTTGTGTAGCTGTTACCGATGCTTAGGTGGTTGGTGATAGTAGATGTATTTAAATGAGTAGCAGTATACGAATAGTGCTTTCAACAGCTGTGATGTGGGGCGGAAAGGCTAAATGGGTAGGATTACGGAGCATGAGAGCTGCACGAAAAGAAAAACTGCTTCGCCAGGCAAATGTTGTTCTTTAATGTTTTCTCTTTATTCGCTATGATGTGGCTGCAGTCGCTGTTTAACCGGGAACTCGGCTTTGTCTGAGAAACTTTCAACCTCGTTCAGAAAGTTCAGTTAAAACTTATCCGCGCTGTTGCGCTGCCTCGACGGTGTAACGGCAATACGGCTCCGATATTCTGACACGTCGAATAAGCGGGCGGGCTTTAACCGGCCCGTCTAAGTTTGTTGAACTGACAAATATTTCCATTCACCTCCGC
Source organism: Dermacentor silvarum (assembly GCF_013339745.2). NCBI lineage: Eukaryota > Metazoa > Arthropoda > Arachnida > Ixodida > Ixodidae > Dermacentor > Dermacentor silvarum. Next base: position 61,035 of record NW_023606726.1, on the reverse strand, counting down.
TGGCTTTAAAAGGGATGCCCTGTCCGAAAGACTCACATACTATATACCTTTTGTGCGTATCAAGAAGAATGCTCTCGAACCGATCCAGTTGTGCTGCTCCGTTGTAGTTAATGATTCAGTGTTTATTTTGAAGCAGCAAGGCGCGTCGGTATCTCCGCCCATGAGCCTACCGTAACAGCATTGCAAATATCGGAAGCTTCACTGCTTTGCACACGCTAGCTTGTTTTCACCGCTTCACCTGCCAGGATCATGCAGGCGACGTTGCAACGATATACCGTGGCCAATACCTGCAGTGCCATTAAAATTAAATTATGGTTTTTACGTGCCAAAACCACGAACTGATTATGAGGCACGCCGTAGCGGGGGACTCCGGAAATTTGGACCACCTGGGGTTCTTTAACGTGCACATAAATCTAAGTACACGGGTGTTCTCGCATTTCACCCCCATCGAAATGCGGCCGCCATGGCCGGGATTTGATCCCGCGACCTCGGGCTCAGCAGCCCAACACCATAGCCACTGAGCAACCACGGCGGGTGCAGTGCCGTCGAACTTAAAGGAACGAATGGAGGTAAGAAATCGAGACGTGGTTAAAGAATTTATATTATGAGGCTTAGCGTCCCGAAACTGCTGTGGATTACGAGGGACGCAGTAATGAAGAGCTACGGATTAATTGTGGATACCTGGAGTTGTTTAACGCGCACCGAAAGAACGACAAAACGTTTTTGCATTTCCGTCGGAATGCGACAGGTGCGGCTGAAACGCTAAGGTCACCTTGTTACCGCGGTAGTCGTTAAAAGAACGAATCAGCTCTTTTGAAATTTCGTATAACAAGGCAGGATTTTGCCGGCGTGTGGAAGCTTACAACGGCTCTATTCCTACCCTTGCAAGTCGATGGCTTCGACGCAAAATGAACGTGGAGTAACCGCAATTTGCCCATTTTATCTTGCGCTGCATTTGTATGATCCGCACCACCGCGATGAGCACTCTTCTATCTGGAATGCAAGTGAATCTCCGTGCGCTACCCGAGCCGCATTCATGCACAAACTACATTTAGTTATCTAAAAAAAAGCACCATGCAGATGTTAAAGTCTTAAGTGCACGCGCTGTATTAAGTGGGCATGCACTATTGGGCTGTGTCCGGCAAAGGAAGGTGTGCCATGAATTAGTTGCAAACAGGTGAGATGGCCTGCCCGCTAGCATACCTAATTATCTCCAAGGAGAGATCGAATTTAGGTATCGTGTACATTAGTTGAGTGCCCTCTGCCTTCGTTATATCAACTGTGCCCTACATGCACAGTTACTAAAAGCATACGGTTTACTCCTACAACGTTAGGTATGCTTTTGCGGAATGCCCACTTGATCTGTGTACGCCATCTGAAAGCACGCTGTACATTCATGCAGACACAGACAAAGAACATATGTTTCAAAGGAGAATGATTTATTTACAACACAACAATAGGAAAAGTGCCCAGCATAGTTTCACTGTAGGTTTTTAACACAGAATGGGGACTTATGTACCAAGCTCTGACAGTAACAAGTAAAAGGCAAACTGCAACAGGAAATACAAAAGCAGATGGGCAATGATAGTGCCTGCAGCTTTTAAAACGTGAAACAAGCATAACGCATTAACTTGCATGAACTTCATGCAGTTGCGACCAGCAATAGCTGGGCCTCTCAGTTCACCGTTTTCTCATTCATTAAAGTTTTGTTTCTAACCAAAACTACATAAAATAGCAGATAACTACAACATGAGGAACAGAACACACACATATGAGTGGGCACGGCGGACCCGGCAATGTCATGACGCTTAACAGGAAACTGTTTTTCGTACTGCAGCGTTTGCTGGGAGTTGCCGCCGGTTTAACATCCACTGGTCAAGTGTGCCACGAGGCACGCCACACCAACGATGCATACCAGCTTCTGAACTTGGTCCCATCAGCAAATCAACAAGCGTCATCTCATGATGGTGTGGAACTACTAGCGACACCTATCAAACAACGCGGCCTGACGTCATCAACAGCCGAGCACATAAAAGAGACACCTCACGACTACAACTTCAGTGGGCCCGGCGGACCTGGCAATGCCATGACGCTAAACAGGAAACTGATTTTCGTACTGCAGGTTAGTTGTCATTTCTGTACATTTCGAAGTAACTGTCCTGGCATTGTAGTCCTGCCGTGCCCCAAACGGTGTTATAGCATTGCCCATAATTGTTTTTTGATGATCAGATTGTTGTTATGTGGCGATGTGGAACTAAACCCTGGACCTACACAAAAAGAACTTTTTGAAGAGCTACTTGAGGGTCAGAAGGCCATGCGATGTGACATGGGTGAATTAAGGGCAGAAATAACAGACATGAAAAAGACAATAGAGAAGCTGCACGATAAAATGTTCGAAAACAGCTCTCAGCCCTTCCTCTCTGTAGGACAAGCTGATAAAGTGCAGGCGGCGCTGCAATCGGTAGAGCACATCATAAACTTTCAAGCACACAAACGAACAGATCTGGAGGACCGAAGTAGGTGGTCTAATCTGATAATTCACGGAATACCCGAATCAGCCGATGAAACAGAAATTTCACTTAAAGACAAAGTGGTCAAAGAGATATTCGAAGAAAAACTGGGCGTGAAATGTAAATCCATTGGCCGCATCCATCGACTTGGACAGCGGAAAGGCAAACGCCCAGTAATCACTCACCATCAATATTTCAATGAAACGAAGGCAATCTTCGCCAATGTCAAAAAGTTAAAAGGCAGCACAACGTTTATCCAAAATGATTATTCAGCATCAACGTTAAGAAAACGGAAACTGCTCTGGAAAAGTGCGAAAAATGAAAAGCAGCTGGGAAAGAGGGTCTCGCTTATCCATGACAGACTAAGAATTGACAAGGAATTCTCCTTTTGGGATGAATCACTTAACAAACGTGTTAAAGTTGTAAAAAACGGATCATCCACGCCCGTGGAAGATGAGCAAGATAATACATCCGTATTATCTCACGATTGACACGATGCCTGTGAAGCTCATAAGCGTCTACGAATGTTGAATATAAACGCTCGCAGTGTCTAAAAACAAAACCGAGACCTTAGAGATCTTGCTACTACAGTACGATCCTCATGTAACTGTTTTAACAGAGACCTGGTTGAACGAAGAAATATGCGATAACGACATTTTCCCTCCTTCTTATAAAGTTTATCGTAAGGATCGGCACACTAGGGGTGGTGGTGTAGCGATTTTAAATAAAGATAGTGTTCAGGCTGTTTTGCTGGACGATATTGTCGACCTCGAATGCCTGCGCGTCAAAATCTCTTACTGCGGTCACAGTTTCACGTTATACGCTTTTTATAGACCTCCGGATGCCCCACCAGATATATTAGAGAGACTGAATATAGAAATGTCCATGCATGAATAACAAAATTGTTCTGCTTGGTGATTTTAACCTGCCAGAAGTGGATTGGGAACGCCTTATTGCAAGTAGTCAACAAACATGTCAACATTATGTTTGAAATTATGTTGCGATACAACTAGATGCAGGTAGTCAATGAACCAACTCGTGTACAAAATGCATCGAGCTCGGTATTAGACCTGGTATTCATCAGTCGAGATTTCTCTGATTATATTGTGAAAGTCGAGCAAGGGCTCTCCGATCATCATGTCGTAAACATTCGCTAACGCTGGTTACACTAGTGCATAAACCCCCCTCTGCGCTCTACTTTAGAGATTTTTCTAATGCGAATGATGCAAGCGTTGTCGAATACATGCAAACCTGTTTGGGTGATCTCGATAGCATATTCAATTACTTTGGAACAACTTCAAGGAAATGTGTCATTATTGTCTGCTTAACTTCGTCCCAAACAAACTCAAGAAAGTTAACAAACAAACGCCTTGGATGAATCGGAATATCATTCAACTGAAACGCAGAATAAAAATATTTAAAAAGAAGCATGCGCAGTGCAACAAAATACGAGAAATGCAAGACAACCTCGCACGTGCCGTTAACACCGCGAAAGATTATTATTTCAAGATATCGCTTCCTAACTTCATAAAAAATGATCCTGCTAAGTTCTGACAGTACATAAAAGAAGAAACCAGTTCGCAAATATCAGTTGACAGGAAGGTTGTGACGGATCGGAGTGCCATTTCTCAGCACTTCAACAATTACTTTCATAGTGTGTTCTCTGGTTCAGCGGTGTGCGCATGCGACGTCTCACTGCCCCATTTAACAGATGCAAATTTTATATCTTATGCGGGTGTATTTAATATGCTGCTTAACTGGAAAACAAAGAGCTCATGTGGTCCGGACGAAATTTCTAACGTATTTCTCAAGCGATATGGTGAAATTCTTGCCAAATTTCTTGTGATTTTATTCCGTGTCTCACTCATGACAGCACAATTGCCAAATTACTGGAAGACTGCCCGGTTTGTCCCTGTGTTTAATAAAGGCGACCGGTTACTTATGCAGAATTATCGACCGATATCACTAACCTCCCAAAGCTGTAAACTTGTAGAACATATAATTGCCAATTGTATACACAAATGTTTAGAAATTAACGCTGCATTAACAGAGTACCAACACGGCTTTCGAAAAGGGCATTCTACGGTAACCCAACTTATAACGGTAGTTCACTCGTTCGCTTTATCTCTTGATAGTAACGGCCAAATAGACGTAATATTTCTTGACTTTAGCAAAGCTTTTGATAAGGTCCCGCATGATAAACTAATTTTAAAGCTTAAAATCCTTGGCATCCCTGAAATCTTTATCAACTGGACTTCCGCATACCTGACTAACAGGAAGCAACACACTGACTTTGGAGGACAACTTTCTGGCAGTCTTCCAGTCACGTCAGGGGTTCCACAGGATAGTGTCCTGGGCCCCCTGTTCTTGGCTTATATTAACGATATTGTAAATGTAATAACTCCTGGTGTGCAAATCCGACTGTTTGCAGATGACTGCGTTTTGTTCAAAGAAGTAGAAGTTTTTTGTTCTGGTGATCAAATTGAGCTGAATAACAACCTAAATAACACATTGAAGTGGTGCAAAGATTGGGGGATGGTTGTTAACACCGACAAAACTGTATTCCTCCCTATAACACGTAAAAAACCTCTGTATTTTATTTACAGACTTGGCCCATCGTCATTGAGAAAAGTCGACAATTACAAATACTTAGGTGTTACATTAACAACTAATTTATCCTGGAATATACATGTTAGCAATATTTGTTCATCGGCCTTTCGAAAGCTTTGCTTCCTAAAACATAAACTTGAACCCATCCCAAGGAATGTTAAACTACTTTGCTATTATTCCTTAAACAGACCCAAGTTGGAGTACGCCAGTGCAGTTTGGGACCCGTATACTCAAATAAACATTAAGTGTCTTGAAAGAATACTGAGCAGCAAAGCAGTCCGGTTTATTTATAACAAATGCTCACGAACTGACTCTCCATCCGATATAATGATAGCCAATGACATTCCCCTTCTTAAAACGCGTCGAAAACAGTTCTGAATCGACTTCCTCTCACTGCTTCTTAACCACAAACTTGCGATAGATCCATCACCGTATCAATCACCCTCACTAACCAGACCTAAAAGACACCATCAGCCCAACTCTTTAACACCCTATTTTGCTAGAACTGACACTTATAAGTATTCCTTTTTTCCACGCACGGTCTTAGATTCGAACGAATTAATCCAGGCATCTTAGTCTCTCCTACCACACCGAAGTATCACTGTTGCACCATTTCACATCTGTTATTGTAGCGCTATTATTGCACAAATCTAGAAACAGATTCCGTTGTTGTTTTTTATTCAGTTGTATTATACCTTATTGCACTAATCTTGAAACAGATTCCATTGTTGCTATTTTGTGTTTTATTATCCATTTTATTGCGTCAATCTTCAAACAGTTTGTATTGTCGCTTTTTGTAATATGACTGTTTTTTTGAAACTACCCACCTGCTTGGACCCAAGGGTCTGCAGTATATAATAAATAAAAATAAATAAATAAATATCTACTAAACTTACTGTAAGGTCACATTTTCTATAGATAAGTTATCTAATGAGGAATTTAGACAGCTAAGTGCTCGCAGCTTTAATGAAAAAACAGCTATCCTTGACTAGCATGAAAAAAAGAAAGAATTAATGGTGCTGCATGAAAATGTCGCTTCCGTGCTATGAGTAGTTTGAGCATTTTTAACAAGGTAGAATGTCGGTTGGTGACGATCCCAAGCCTGGCCGAACTTCCACATCAACAGATGATGACCATGTCGAGAGAGTGCGTGCTGTTATTCCTGGAAATCGTCGTTTAACTGTTCGAGAACTAGCTGATGAAGTGGGCATCAGCATAGGATCATGGCATCCTATTGTGAGTGACAAACCTCCAACCCCTTTATCCCCCACCCCAGTGTAGGGTAGCAAACCGGAAACTGACTTCTGGTTAACCTCCCTGCCTTTCCTCCCTCGCTTGCTCTCTCTCTCTCAGATGCATCGTGTCAGCGCAAAATTCGTGCCGTGTTTGGTGACTGTCGATCAGAAACACCTGCGTTGAGATAAGCCAGGAACTGCTTGCCACTGGCAATGATAATGAAAACTTCCGTAACAACATCGCAACAGGCAATGAGACGTGGGTTTATGGCTCTGATATTGAAACAAAAATGCAGTCATCGCAGTGGGTGGGCGAACCGTCTTCTCGTCCAAAAAAGCAAGCATGAGTCGGCAAAAAATCAAGGCAATGGTGGTGTTTTCTGACTGGAAAGACATTGTCCATCAGGAATTTGTACCACGTGGTCAGATGGTAAACAAGGCAGTCTATAAAGTAATTCTAGTGCATTTGCAGGATGCTGTGTTTGTAAGAAACCTGAATTGTGGGAAACCCAGACTTAATTGTGGCAACATGACAAAGTACTAGGTCATGCGTCACTTGTTGTCTGCACCTATTTAGCAAACCATCACACTCTCGTGCCTCATCCACCGTACTTTCCAGACCTAGCCTAAGAAGCCTTTTTCCTGTTTCCCCAACTGAAAACCACATTGAAAGGACGTCGTTTCGAAGCCATAAAAGAAATTTCAAGACAGTGTGACACCAGACCTATGCGTCATCCCAGAAAAAGTGTTTCAGGAGGCTTTCCAAAAATGGATGAGATGATAGGAACAATGTATTGGCAGAAGAGGGGACCACTTTGAAGGGGACATGCTTATAATGTTGTACAATAAGCAATGAAGATGTTAAAGCAATACTTTGGTTACTTTTCGAACACACATTGTACATATTTGAATTGAAGAACTCTTTTGGGAGCCAAGCAACATAAAAACGATTTTGTCCTCTGAGCACACTCAATATACATGCCGCAGTGGTTGGGTGAAAGCAGAGAGATCTATGTGAAGTTTTTTATGTATACATTGCAAAGAAGAGAAAAAAAAGCATTTTTCAATATGTGTTTCATTTTGACATAATTGCTCCATCATCACAAACACATTAGATATCATTCATATATATTCAGAGTTATTTGTACTGATGACTCCTGGGTCTCCACGTGATCGTTGTACCTGTAAAGAAAACAAAATTTTACTCAATATTAGACAATTACAAAAAGTGCTTCACCTTGGCCCTCTTAGGGCTATGTTCGTTCAATAGTTGTTCGAGGCCAATATAGTAGTGATCTAGCACGAAACGGATCTCAATGTTAACAGTAAACTACTGAGGCTGCGAGATAACGATCTCAGGTCTTTTATTTGACTGCCCTCATTTCGGTGTGGCTAGAAAACCACACTTGACTGTGCTTAATTGCACCTTGCTGGGGGAGAGAACGATTGTTCTCACTGTGTTAAACACCCCAGCATTTCCCTGCTACTTGACATGTGTGTTGTTGCTGTAGTGCACGGCATCGCATTGACGTGCAGACATTCTCTTCCTTTCTGTTATAAATCTCTGCTCTCCTGCTTCCTTTCATTCCCTTTATACCCCTTCTTCAGCACAGTCACTTGTATTTACGCTGGTGAACCTGCCTGTCTGCCTATCTTTCTACCTCCTTTCTCCAAGAGCATGTGTCAGCCTTATAAAACTAGGTGTCCATGATTTACTACAGAAAGGTGAACATTCTATATCACACACTTCACATGTGAATAACTCATAAGAGATTGTAAATCACATGCTAATGTGTCCGACCTTCGAAGTTACAGCATTGTATTTGAAATTTCACTGGCTATATTAGCACTGAAGTCCATCCCGAATTAATCTGAATATAATGAGTGCATACACAGTGTAAACAAAGTAATCAAGCCATGACAATATACACAAACACATAATTCTCTGGAGAGCAACTCAAGACGGAAACATACGTTCAGTTCCATTCTTTACGTTATGTATAAACACATTTCACATACTTGGCCGCTTCGAAATCAACTCAATGTGCTTGGGCTTATGGTTTATTTCACAGTTATATTTCCTCACACTTGCAGGTAATTATTAATTCGCCCACATTGTCAGCTGGCTCTCAGGGGCACTCGTTTATATCCCTTACACTTACTGGCATTCAGTCGCACTTGCATTTACACTCGCCTAAACTGAGTGACTTCCCACTCTTCTGAAATTAGCAGAAATTAGTGGAAGGCTCTCAAACGTGTGCCTATCGCTAGTGATATTACAGCTCGTGTAAGTCCTTCATTGTCATCCGCATGCGAGCAATATTGTAAACACTTGTATTTTTCTGAGCCCCACACCACTTTTGAGCTGGCAAAATATGAGCTTTTTCTTCGTGTGCTTCATCATAAGCATATATTTCCATACTGCAATGAACAGCCATTTTTGGCCTGATTTTCGCTTACCGGTGCTGTGGTCCACTCTAATGTTCCAATGGAGAGCCCGGGGTTCCGCTTTCTTTAGTGGCGTTGGTTGACTTCCCACTTTAATCCTGTATAGAAAAAAAATTCAGTTAAGCGCGAATAAAAAGAAAATGCAGAAATTTGATCACTCGAGAAGCATAAGCTCATAAGAAAGGTCTTATTAAGGCCTATTTTGGGGCTAGTGGGTACCCCATAGTCGCAAATCAACACTGCATAGCATCATCATCATCATCATCATCATCATCATCATCAGCCTATATTTTATGTCCACTGCAGGACGAAGGCCTCTCCCTGTGATCTCCAATTACCCCTGTCTGGCGCTAGCGTATTCCACTTTGCGCCTGGTGTGTGGTGATTGCTATGCAATCACCACACACCAAGGATGAGATACATAGCTTTTGTGAACTGTCTCTCAGTGGTGACCATATTTAGAGGAAACGGCCGCATTTACTGCATTGCAGCTTGCTCTGTAGCTTTAAGACATATTTATCTATTTCCTATGATGAATTTTAACTTTTTGGAGAGTTTGTTTTCGAAGAATGCCAAATATCGCAATCTTCTGTTGTAACATCCCCGCAACTACACGCTCACGAGAGCTAAATTTTGGATAAAATAGAGTTCAAGGAATTTCCATTTAGGACGCAAAATTTCATTCATGTACCTTTAATAGTTTTAAACCGCAGCTTCGTAGCTTTAGTACCTTCCCGCAAAAATGGGCAAAAGTAGAACCAGAATGTTAAATATTGCTTAATTTCGGTCACTTTATTAGGAAAAATAATAAAGGTACATGAATGAAATTTTGCGTCCTAATGGGAAATGCATTGAAATCTAATTTATCCAAAACTTTGCTTCCTTGAGCGTGTAGCTGCCGGGCTGTTTACAACAGAAGATTGCAATATTTGGCAATCTTCAGAGCAAGTTATCCTATTTTGCTGCGTCTACGAAATATATAAATATGTCCTAAAGCTACAGAGCAAGCCACAATGCAGTAAATGCGGTAGTTTCTTCTAAATATGGTCACAACTGAGAAAATCTTTGCAAAAACCATGTATCTCATGCTTGTTCTTGAACGTTTATTTCTAAATCACAATAATCAATTTCTTTTTATTATATCTAGTTGGAATCTACAAGAATTAAGCTTTTTATGGTATATACGACAACTTTATATCGTAATTGTAGAAGAGCCGCCACGGTTGCTCCAAAAGTACTGCATACCGGGGGCTCGTGCGCCGGAGTGGGACTGCCACCTTAAAGGCCTTCGGGGTTTCGATAGAGCTGTAGGGTGCTGCGTTGGCTCGATAGACTATTGACTCGGCGGGCTTCGAAACCGCGCGAACAGCTTGAACGTGACCTTTGACTCAATGGACTATCGGTTGGAAGGCCTTCCAAGCGCCCGTGTGACACGGGTATAATACGTTAGAAGGTTACATTTTTTTCTTCTATAATTTACTTGCGCAAGTAATGCACTTGGTGGAACGATAAACAGATGAAAGAAGACACCGATGGTTTGACCACGTTTTTTCGGCCTTCCATGAAGTAATGCCCAAGTCATGATAACCCAAGAATGAGTTTAGATAAGCCAACTAAACTGGAGGCGGGCCGAGGGTTGAATTTTATTTCTTGATACCATTAGCTAATTCATCTGAGGGCGTCGCCAGAGCTCGCGGAGATCCGGAACGTTGCCAAACTCAGGCCTTCCTTCATAGCACTCAGGGTCGTAGCTCATACATTTCGCTTGCGGGTGTGAACAACGGTAGTCGCGAGTACGTCGCTCCTTGGCCACGAGTTGCAATTCGTTGCGTGGGCTCTGCATTGGCGCAGCCATTTGTGCAACCTTACTCAGTGGTAATCGCCACGATATGCCCAGCGGCAAGGCATTCTACCAGCATAGACATGACGTCACGTGTTTGTTTGCCACCCGCTTGATCCGCGTTTTGATGGGGAGTCGTATAAAGATAGAGTTTTCTCAGTGTGAAGTAAGTGTTACAGTTAGCTCAATCGAATTGGCAGATTTCCTTACACATATCGGCTGCAGCGTCTCACGCCCTGCTCCTCGGTCTCTGGCTGAAGGAACGCTTCTTGCAGACCGCCTCCGTAAAAGTGACCGTTGAGCCGAAAGTTAGGAGAAGCATTGCCTTTTTCATTGAACATTTCAACATCGCCGTGCACCGATGCACTGAGTTTGATGCAGTTGCAGAGGTATGCGTAAGCATTACGAGTGTTGTTGCCGGACCATGCCATAAGAACGGCTAAACTTAACCTAGTTTGCATTCGTCGGAGCCGCATTGGTCACCCTAAGGCCACTCGGACCCAACCAGACACCACCATGGCACCATATGCTACTTGACCGTAGAGGATTGGATGGAACGACCCCACCCAACTGCTTGCTCCCATACTTTGACCAAGCCAAGCTCATGCTACAAAAAATAATCACGCATGAGCTCCACTGTTATTTTTCCACTGCTTCCGGGGAAGTCCAGTAAGAACAACGGCATATTTTTACAGTGTAATCAAGTGTATTAAGCCCACATTACGTTCTGTAAAGGAATTACGCATCACATGTTTTACCATCGTTTATCAATGGCTACCCCCCACATCAGCGTAGGAGGTAGTGACGCTGCTGAAAGTCGTGCAACCACAGAATTGGAGTTGAAGGCAACAAAGAAGGCTCCTGAAGACATAAAAATAGTGATGAACCAGGCTGTCTCAATACATTTTCATTCGTCGTTGTCTCTGTAACACCAGCCTTGTGTGACTAAGGAACTACACAGAACCAAAACAGACCTTCTCTGTCGCATCTCCACAGTGTCAGCATTAATTACAGCGCGGCAGTGCATGACAGGACTTAGGACATCTTCGTCATGTGCCCATTGTCAAGCTCTTGGTAGCATTGACCATTATTTTTTAGAATATCCAGAATTTCATGCAGAAAGTAAAATGTTAATAGATGAGTAAAGTTTTGCCAGGCTCCCAGGCCGACAACGCTGCGAAGTGTCTTTCTTCGTCGAAATCCGCGACACATTGTACTTAGGGAGGACAATTTCAGTACAGGCGGGTTTATTAAGGAAACGTCGGATACATTATCTAGTGGCGGCCGATCATCGGTTCACTTGCTGTTCCCCATTTCGTCTCTACACATGCTTAAACACATTGGCGAACTGGAGCGGAGCCCTTACTTTAACTCTCCTCGATCAAATTCTCTCAATCTGTTCTAGCACATGTCATGTCTTTTCTAAGCAGGCGGGACCACCAACATTCCACACTGTGACTTCCCGTTTTCCCAGTACATTTTATTTTTTTGACGCACAGCCCAACACTTAGAAAAAAAGCCACATGGATTTCTTGTTTGAAGTAAAACCCTTGGAACTTCGAAAAGTAGCGACACGCTTTGAAGACTGCGGCCTCCTCCTCCCGTGCTCTCGCGGTCGGCCGCGTCGCTATTGGCCTACTGGCATCACGTGGGACCTCGCGCCGGCTCCGTTTGTTTACAGCCGCGCACTACCACAATCTATGCTCCAGAGGTGTTGAACGACTGGCGAGAAGCGCATGTTTGCAACGTAGCCCTTCCCTGTGCGTTGTGTTAATTGTGTGCGAACGCCCTGAGCCAGGTTTTTATGGCAAGTACGACGTCGCTTCGCGGCGTTTTCCATCACAATGAGCTTATATGCGCCTTTGGATGTCGAAATAGATTCAGCGAAGGCAAAAAGCTCTTCGCAATACCGTCCGGTAAGCGCTACGATTTAAGAAGAAAGACGTGGCTTCAACAAATTATGAGAGAGTACTTCAGACCAAGGAAGGAAGGAAGGAAAGAGTGGAGAATGAAAGGCAGGGAGGTTAACCAGTTCAGCACAACCGGTTTGCCACCCAACATCCACCATACGACTATGCGAGGTAACTTCTAAGTCTTATAGTATGTGTCGAGGCTTGCGTAAATTGCTGCGCGCCATAACGTAGTAGATATGACACAGTTCACTGAGCATGTTGCCGGTTATCTGCACGATTTAACACAATTCCTACGCGGCGTGTACTTCGTTTATATAAGCACTGCGTGGTCGTATTTTGCGCGCTTATACGCCAACAGGCTCGAATTCGCGGGCACACGAGACTGCGTGTGAAGACGTGCTTACGAAACTTTCAAGATTCAGCACACTCCTTTTGACAACATTTGAGGCTCTAGCGTGAAAACTCATCTTAGGAAATCAACTCTCTGCCTGTTGGGGTTACTCACTGGCCTTCTTTAGAGCGAATAGCTTTGTCAGCCTCTTTCGTTCGTGTTCATCGTTGGCGGTCGGCGGGGGAATTGCGATACAAAGGCACTGGTGAAAAGCGTGCGTGACCTCCCGAAATCGAGTTACGGGACGCGTTCTTAGCCGAATGATAGCATCATATAGGTATTTAAGACGTACGCGCTAATTCGCGTGAGATTTAAAGTGTGTGAAGGTTAAGATGCGGCAGAAAACCAAGAAAACGTACGGTACCCGCTCGTTCGCTGGCTCGTTTAGTCGTCGCTTGTTTAGTCGTTCGCTCGCTTTAGTCGTTCCCTCGGTCGTAACTTCCCTAAAGTCATATCTCGCAAGTGATATTTCGGAGTGTGCGCTATACCGTGCTCAATGCACGAGCCTCTAAACTACTGATGGTGAAACTTGGTTTTCCACGAATAGTGCATCATTTCGTTAACGGACGAGCTAACACACGCTGAAATGTTACTCGTGATCAGTCACCAACCCTGAAAGACTTAAAATAATTTACTCAACGTAAGCGCACTATGCTCTTGTTTGAGCCTGAGCGAAGCGCTGTTATACCGCATTGCCGTTTTGCGAACGAATGCTAAAAAAAACGTGTTTCATTTTCTATGTCTGCAGAGTCCCGACTTGATGATCGGCCGTGCGTAATTCTGTCGACACTGAGGCACGAGAGACATAATAGCACCTGCGCACATCTCCGAGCCTTTTCGCGTGCTTAGAAGATTGGCAAGCACGCACGAAGACTAGCTCGTAGGCGGACTATCTTGCAATACTCTGTCAAAAGCTTCAGAGCAGCGATCGTTCGTGCCCTCTGCCAGCCTTTGTGCGTCATAGCTGATACGCGCCGCAAGATCACCTGGTAAGGACGGCGCGTGTTATTTAGGTTACTGAGGGCTTGCTAGAAGCCGGGATGTTAGCGTTCGACCGTTAGCGTGTTATTTACAACCATTCGCAACAAGATCTTGCGACACGCGCTTGACAAATGTTGCGTACCTAATTGTGGCGTACGCGATACATTCGGAGTCGTCATGGGATGGCGTTAGGGCTCGTTTAGATACTTTTTTAACAGTTATCAAAATAGGAAAATAAGCTGCAGTTACTGAATTTGTATCAACCTCCGTATATAAATTCGTTGCTGTACACGAAGTTACTCGGCCCTATAGAAAGCCAACGCAAACGCTTAAAGCATGCCGCCTTGCTATGCATGCATTACCTCTGTGAAAGGCCGTCTGCGACGCTGAAGCATAATAGGCGGCGTCACGGTTTGATGAGGGAGCGAGAAATAGAGGAGAAGCGATGACAGAGGAGGAGGGTGTCGCCACTTTACGAAGTTTCAGGGGTCTTAGTTTGAAGTTCATATACCTAGGCACAGTTGGCCAGCCACTATGGCGCGCCGTACGAACAGACAAATCGCCCCGCGAGTCACCAACACGGAAAATGCCGCAGCATCTTAGTAGCGCCGTGATGATGCTGTAAGCTCTCGCGTTACATACGCTTGCTCGAAGGCATAAACTGCATATATACCTCCGACATCGCAACGGGAATGCCCCAACCTTGGCAGTGCCTGTGCTTCTGCTAGCCATTAACGCGTTCCAAAAAATGTACGGTCACCTTAGCATACGCCAACGAGGGTGATATCAAAGGCAAAAGCCTGCGCGCTCAAGAGACATTAATTAATTACTCGACATTCTCATTCGAATGCGTTGTTACTTCTTATTACTTGTTTTCTCTCACCAAAGGTCCTGGGTTCGAGTGTCTTAATTGACGCTACCTTAATAACCTGTGCCTTAATTACCTTCGCCCTAATTAACACCAAAGTTCGCGGGTTCGTTCCCACCAAAGGTCGAGTGTGCGACTCCCACCGAAGGTCGTGGGTCTAAGTGCCTGAAATAACTCTATATTAATCAGCTGTGCCTTTTTTTTGGCACGATGAGCGCCATTGGAACCAGCTGTGGAAGAAAACGACGAACGCGCTAGCAGTGGCACCAGCGCGTCTCTACGCGAGGCGAGCTCACATGACTTGCTGTACCGCACGCCGCGTTTTCAAGACCACCGTCTGATGAGGCATTTAGGGCTTTCGTCTTAATACCAATGTTCATTCGGCCCTGGGTATATGCCGCTGATCGACATGCGCATGTGGAGCTGCTTCTGAGCCTCCCAAATTACATACGCTTGCTCGAAGGTTTAAAGTGTCCATATATCTCCGGCACCGAAGCGGAAGTGCGCCATCCCAAGATGTCCCTGACTTTGTGAGAACCACAGTTCTATGGGCACTAATGACGTGCCGTTGGTTGCGAAAGAATAAACCACCTGCACGAAGGTGATGCATACGGTCCTTGGGTTAACGCAATTACGTTCAATGCAAAGCTGAACGGCAGGAAGGTGCCGAGTGTCAGAACTTCAGTTTCACCACCGAAGTGCTGAAGTTAACTTTTGTCCAGCACCGAGCGTTTTCCTCGAGGAAATGCCAAATGTGGCGTTTATTTGCCCGTCCCAGCTTTTTTCAGCCCTTTTGAGCTCCGCAGTAGGCTGCCAGCGAGAGTGAATAGAGGAGCGCTGTCTCGGTGCCAGCACAGGCCGCCTTTATGAGGCGGGTAGGGACCTTCGGCCACTTGCATACTGGAGACTAAGCTAGGCAAACACTTCAAGGCGTTTGCGGAATGCGCGTGTCTTGCAAGAAGTGTGACGGGGCTTCAGCGTCTATGAGAAGGCTCCGCAGACACTTGCCAATGTAGCGTCTTCGATGGAAGGAAAAAAAGAGAAGAAAGACACAGCGGTGGCTTGGCCGCAGCGGTCCGGGTCTATCTCGCATACACCTCACAATCATTGAAGAGAGGAGAGGTTGGTGTCCCCGAATACGGCACACAGAGAACCGGCACAGAGGAAACTGCACACCCGATGTGTCACCTGTGTCACCGACCTGCATGCTGCCTCGTGGGCTGGGAATAAACCTGTCTTAGGCAACACTTGTAGGGAGACCTGTCTCATCATGGCCAAATATTTGACTTTTCCTTCGCGTGCACTTATTCACGCGCATCAACTAGAGCAGGTTCGTAAGAGGCTGCTTCTACGAACGCTCGTTCAGCGTTGGAAGGAGTTCGTTTCCTTTTTTGAGTGTTTATGAACATATATTTTGCATATGGAATTACTCTCATCGCCATCTTTGGACTTACTTTATTTTAGCCTTAGAGTTGTAATGGTGATGTCAGTGGAAAAATGGCTCTTATAAAAATGACTAGATTTCTTTGCGAAGCAATTACAAGGACACTCCAGGCGAATTTCCGCCGCCGTGATGTTTCGTTTAAATTCCAAGCGCGATAAGATCGCAGCCGCGCCGTATGCTGTATATGCGAATGAAAGCATGCGAGGGTGAGCCGAGAAAGATGGTGGCTTGGTGCGGCTGCGTCTTTTCGCGCTCGCAAGGGAGGAAGCCGGGGACATACACGCACATTTTTCGACCTCGCAAAGTGTGTGGGGGGGGAGGGGGGGAGGGGAGCGAGGCGACCCGCATGTGTTAGGAAGGTGGGGTGAGAGTGTGAATGAAAATAATATCCCCTGCATGCACCCAGAATGCACCGCAGCCTGGCAAGTCACGCGCTAAGCGCCATTTGGTTATCGACGCAAGCCAATTCCGCCAGCATGGCGACACCCAGGCCGCGTCCTCGGAGATTGCGTGTGCTTTCCATGCTGCGGCGCGCGTTTATTTGCACTCCGACGCTTTTTTACACACGGTGAAGTAGTGGGGATTGGGGCCATTAGGTGATAGGGGTACGCATCTCTTGCACTGCGGTGAATCCGAGCACGTGAATAAACTTGGAATGATTCAAGAAACACTTTGCGCGCGCCTGTACCAACGCTACGCTTCGCTGCCAATAGCCACGTCGCTTCGTTTGCAACGACGCGGAAAGCACATACACGAGAAGTCACCACGTCCGCAACGAAAAGGAAGAACACAGGAGGATGGTGCAGCAATGTGTTGATGCCGCAACATTAACGACGATGCAGTAAGTAAGAATGAAATTCATACTTCTGAAAATGTCCGTACGGCCGCAAACGTTATCCGTGCATACCCTCGCTTCGCATATTGGCGCAGCATTTGTGCAAAATTATTCTGGGCTACGTAGAGCGACTGCTCACATCCGATGCAAAATTTGAACCACACATACTAGAACTTGTGCGTCCATACGCCTACAGACAAAATGGCAGTGCCACTGAAAAATTTGCGAGGCGTTGCATTCACATTTATGGAGCAAGAGGATGCGCTATCATTAAAAGAAAACGCGCCGCCAACAGGGCAATGCCTATTATTGGAATAGACGTAGAACAAGGAGGAAATGCCACTAAAACATGGAGCATTGTGTGTTGCCAAAAGAATAAATAAAACAAGAATATTTTATGTATTTTCGTAATGTCTTCGCCGCAATAGAGTTGTGTAAGATGGTTAAGCAAATGTAGTGTACTGTGGTCAAGTTAAATTGGCACCAGTACTAAGCGTAAACGTGTCATTATTCAGTACACTTTGGCCCCGCCTCCAGAACAGCAAAACTGGAACCTTGGCTGATCCATGGTTCCTACTTTGACCCCCCGGCTCCCCTTTGGATGCCCTGGAAATCCTGCGCCACCTGTATTTATTACAATTTCATAAACACTCCTGAGGCCTCCGTCTGCCCGCATTTTAATTTTCGCATACGTGGATGCCACCAAGGTGCAATAGGCATCCTCGACTGTGTCAAGCTATCGAGTAATGGCGTTTAGCCTGAGATCCTCGACTATCATGTAAATATGTGATGGTGACATCAAATGAAAATGATCTCAATGCAATACATTTCTGTATTGCATTATGCAACACATATTGGGCCTTCACCTCCCCCCCCCCAAGAAAAAGTAATACCTACTATGCCACAAATGGCACAAAAGCGTCCCATGAAATGGGAGCAGAAGCAGCAGAACAGACCTCACAGATCACCCATCATCTTGTAAATAAACAAACACGTCTTGGTTTTATTGGCATTGGTTAAACACAAACCTTTACTAAAAATTTTTATCCCAACAAGGCAAAGGAGTGTGAAAATAAGTGTGCTGAGAATTATGTAAATCCTTGACATAAGACCACAAGTTCAAATACTTGAAAGTCAGTTTAACAGGAGACCTCATGGAAACCACCTGACCAAACAAAGCAAGTGGTCACCCAGTTGACATGAGCATAAAGCTTCTACGATTAGTCGCATATCTCTGAGAGCACTCAAATAGCCTAGGAAGAAACTGTGTATAGACAAAGAAGGACTTTTTAATGTGTCTCAAGTTCTTACGGCATGCGAAGCAAACTGCCTCAAGTCGAATGTATAGGCAAGGTGATGTGCGAGAAATTAAAAAAATGTTTTCATAAAAAGGTATTACTTCTGGCAAACGGAAGTTGCAGAACGCTGTGCTTACCAGCAACAGCAGACTCAGAATCAGATCTGTCAACAGTTATTGTGCCATCAAACCAGTTCCATGGGCTACAATGCAAAAAGACGGAGACAGAAATAGCAGGTACGACTCCAGCATGTTTTATCTACTGTAAATCATGAATCTGTTCCGAATGGCCAGGAATCCATTCTTATCACGCCTTCTGTAGTGCGCATTATTTTTAGCAATGATTTTAGCAGGGAGGGAAACATGTGTTGTGTCTGGCGGTCCTTCGGGACACAGGAGGCCGGCGCCGACTCAGACGCTCCAACCTGGCGCCCCTTTCTCGCGGCCGAGAATTGTCACCTGGGACTGAGGGATTAGCAGTTGGTCTCCGGGCTACCTCATGCGTGGCTAAACGGCAGCGTCGCCCCTTGGTGCGGTCCCGTGAATTACCAGCGCCGCCCGAACCACAACGAGGTCCGGCGTCGATTGCGACGCGCCAAACTGGCGCCTTTCGAGACAGCCACCGCCCTCCCTGATTCCGCGAACTGGCCGCTATGAGAGGCGAATCTTGAAAGGGGCCAGTGTCTGGCAATCCCGGGGGAACGACATCAACGTTCGGTTCCCAAGGTGTCAACCGCTGCCTGTGTTCGGGGGCGACCTAACAAGATTGGAGGCGGAGCCCGGCGGGAAACGACGACACATCACGTGCGGGATATGGCCACCTGATCCAAGATGCTGATTGGCTAAAAGAACTACAGTGTATTCCCTCGTCGAGTGAAAGAGGGAAACGAAAGGGAAGGGATAAAACAGGGGACTTGAGTGTTGAGCTTGAGGCTTGACCATGTAGAGCACGCTTGACGATGTAGAGCACGCTCGACCATGGAGAACGCTCGGAGATGTAAACGCTACCACATGAAAAGATGTTAGCACGTAGACGGCTCCAATATCATGGAGCCCTTCTTGTAAAATACCATGTACAGTGTATATAAAACAATTTTCTAATCTCCCTGGATAACTCCTCCTCTTGGCACCTGGCACGGCACCATACATGAACCCCTTGATGGACCCTCGGACAGTCACCATTCGCAACAGTGGTGGCAGCGGTGGGATCGGCCGGCGTTGGTTACATCGGTGTGGTGAGTGCTACGTGTTTGCTTCTCTTTTCGCCAGACTCATTAGCGCAGGTTACGAAGTCGGTAATGATGATTTGGTGTTGTTAGTGATTTCATCTCGCAGACCAAGAATATAGTGTCTCGTGGGCTAAGTTACTAAGGGGAAGAAACACAGGGTGCACTGTAAATACGGATAAGTTTGAAATCCAGGAACTCCTCAAAAGTTGTGAGCCGATGGGCATTTTGGTTGTCCCTGCGGTAGGCAAAAGTCAACAATTGGATTTACAGAATGAGGAAGTGAGTTGGGAGAATGCCGGAGAGGCCAGGAAAATTGTTTCATAAGAAGGAACGAAGAGAGAAATTCTGCGATCTCCTGATGGTAGCGATAAGGACGGGCTTAGTGCCTGAGTTTGCGCTTCATGTCGCCAGAACTCTCTAGTACAAGTAGGTAGTTGCTAGGAGATTAACTGTGTGTTTTCTGGCGGGCACCATTTTGGGAAATTCACCTTCTTTAAATAGCGAATTTTAAGAAGGGTGAATTTTGAAGGCAAACGAGATCGCTATGGAGAAATTCAGAGAGCAGGACCTCCTTCTAATTTGCGAGGAGTTAGGCATTTCGGTCGACTCCGCAAGAACGAAAGAAGCGGTTCTCGACGTCATGAAGGTAGAAGAGGTGACGGTCGAGGAAGCTGATGAGGCTTGGGAGACAATAGAGGAAAGAAAGCAAAAGGCAGAGGACTGCAGGAGGCGCGAGCTTGAAGCTGTAGAGAAGCGCGAGAGGCGCGAGAGGCGCGAGCGTGAAGAAGCAGAAAGGCGCAGGCACGATGCCCAAATTCGCGAGAGGCGCGAGCAAGAAGCAGCGCAACGGCACGCTCTTAGGATGAAAGAGCTCGAACGGGAAAATCAGATGCTCAGATGGCGGACAGCGCGACGCCAGCTATACACTTTCGAGACAGACGAGGGTATTGTTAATTTCCTCGCTGGTTTTGAACGAGTGTGTGAGAAAGAGGGTGTCAGCCGGGACTCGTGGGCCGAGCGATTAGGAGCACTTCTCCCGTTTAGTGTCGCTGCGTGTTTCTTGCATTGCTTATCCGAGGAGAAAGCGCGCGACTATGACCGGGCTAAGAGGGCTTTGTTCAGGCGCTTTGGTGTAGCATGGCAGGCCGACTTCGAAGGCCAAATGAGAAGAAAAAGCCCATCCTGTAGAAGGTACTGCTAGCGTGAGATGACGAGTGTAGAAAGCTTTGAAAAAGGTGTGATGCAAGTGGCACACACACAATGCGAAGAGAGCGGTGGACCACCGCACCAGAAACGGAAGGCCCTTTAGGCCACGTGTGTACGGCGGCGGCAATTTCGGCCAGCCTGCCGACAAGGTCACGCATTGCTTCTCGAATAGGTCGGAGCAAATGCTGAGGGAACCGGGAAAATCCACTACCAGCAAGGGAGCTTTCAGGGCGAAAGCACATGAGGAGACTCGAGACTGATAGGCGCATTCCCTATGAGCAGCGGTCACAGGACATGGAACGATTCCAGAGGCAGCTGTAAGCAGTGATGAGTTAGACGGGTTAGTAACCGGAAGCGAGGTGAATGCGGTCACCGAAGAGAGCTGTGGTTTTCCCGCCCTAGAATTCGTGGCCGACTGCGAAGGCCAAGATGGCAGTGACAAAGATTGTTCAGACAGCGCTGAGAGGGCTGTGGTGCCCGTCGTTAACGGAAATAGTGAAGCGCGAAGAAGCACTTGTTCGCCGTTTAGCGAGCTGTTTCGGAAGCAAGGGCCGACTTCGAAGGCCAGCGAGAGTTTGCATGCTATCGACGGCAGTGATGGAGCTAGGGCAGCTGAAGGTAGACTTTATGACGAGCTAGCGTGCTCAATGGTCAAATCTGGTCATGCTCTATTACAAAGGCAGACGCACTGTGAAACCCGAGAGGGCAACGAAATTTCAAGTGCGTGTGCTGATGCCGCAGGCTCTACGAAGCAGCCAAACAAAAAAAGGCGTAGGCGCAAACGAGAAAGGCGGACGAGGTCGGGGCGCTTGGAATCAACGTGCGAAGCGCCAAGGCGATAGGGGCAAATTCGCTAGAGTCCAGGCAGAGAGCGTGAAAAAGCGAAGGAGGGTAACTCCCAAGCTTAGGCGTTTGCTGAGATCGGAGATCGGCGTGACGCACGTCGCGAAAAGGAGAGTTCCGCGTGGATTCGGGCGTAGTGACCGTCGCCTAACCGCCTCGCGTACAGCGCATTGTAAGCAGAGGGACAAAGGGAAGCGTCTTGTAGGCTGTTACAATGGCCGATCACTCGTGGGGGAAATGAAAGGCGACTGCCTAGCGGATAATGGGACAGTGTGCGCGCGGGTCGGTCAATGCATCCCCCTCCCAGCACTTGGAAGCGGCTGTTCGAAAGTCGCAGCTACAAGGTGTGTCAGGCAAATCAGCGGCTTTTGCCTTCTTCGCGACAGCACCTTGCGAAATCCCAGGAATGCGCGACCCCCTCGAGTTCGTTTGAAAGAAAGGGTGCGATTGGGGCTCGAGAATAAGTAAACAAGGAAGACGGGTAGCATTTTCTTCTTTTGTATTCATTTTGTGGGAGATGCGTGTTGAATGTTTTACAGATAAAGAATTGAATTGCAAACAGTGTCAGGGTTGCAAATAGTTTAGAAGGTCACGCGCAGGTTGCGCAAGTTGATGACCGGAGCTTTTGCACGAGTTTGTAATAAGTCGTAGATGGTTGCCCATTTGTTATCTAGTATATTGGCATTATGTAATGATTATGTTGCTCTTGTGCTAAGTGTTACGGACTATGAATTACTGAAGGCCAGCTCTCCCTTCCTTCCTGATCTGTGGAAGCTCTAATTCATAATTACTTAGCTTCATTACATAAACCCAGTTGGTGTCTGTTTGCGAAGAACATCTCGGAAGTTTTTTGGTACTTGTCCGGATCAACGAGCCCTTGTGTTCAGGGTTTTCATTAGATAGGGGGCAGTCAGATTTTTGGAATTGGTAAAGTCTGGCGATGAGAGTGGCTTGCAGTGCGCTTGCAGCATTGTGTGTGGCTGACAAAGGTCGCTCCTTGGAGCTTGTCATCTTGCATTTCTGCAGCCCAGTCAGAGCCCACCTATGAAGAGGCCTTTGGCGGGAAGATCATCTTCCTGGAACAGCGGCCCATGGGTTGAGCGAAGCAGGCATCAAACCGGCCGAGCTGCATGGAACAACTCGACTCCCGATGCATCATCTGGCGGCGGGTGCTGTTGTGTCTGGCGGTCCTTCGGGACACAGGAGGCCGGCGCCGACTCAGACGCTCCAACCTGGCGCCCTTTCTCGCGGCCGAGAATTGTCACCTGGGACTGAGGGATTAGCAGTTGGTCTCCGGCTACCTCATGCGTGGCTAAACGGCAGCGTCGCCCCTTGGTGCGGTCCCGTGAATTACCAGCACCGCCCGAACCACAACGAGGTCCGGCGTCGATTGCGACGCGCCAAACTGGCGCCCTTTCGAGACAGCCACCGCCCTCCCTGATTCCGCGAACTGGCCGCTATGGAGAGGCGAATCTTGAAAGGGGCCAGTGTCTGGCAATCCCGGGGGAACGACATCAACGTTCGGTTCCCAAGGTGTCAACCGCTGCTGTGTTCGGGGGCGACCTAACAAGATGGAGGCGGAGCCCGCGGGAAACGACGACACATCACGTGCGGGATATGGCCACCTGATCCAGATGCTGATTGGCTAAAAGAACTACAGTGTATTCCCTCGTCGAGTGAAAAGAGGGAAACGAAAGGAAGGGATAAAACAGGGGACTTGAGTGTTGAGCTTGAGGCTTGACCATTTAGAGCACGCTTGACGATGTAGAGCACGCTCGACCATGGAGAACGCTCGAGATGTAAACGCTACCACATGAAAAGATGTTAGCACGTAGACGGCTCCAATATCATGGAGCCCTTCTTGTAAAATACCATGTACAGTGTATATAAAACAATTTTCTAATCTCCCTGGATAACTCCTCCTCTTGGCACCTGGCACGGCACCATACATGAACCCCTTGATGGACCCTCGGACAGTCACCATTCGCAACACATGCACCGAAAAACAAATCTGCCCCGAAACTGGTTCAAAAAAGTTCAGAAACTGATAATGTAGTTGCGGGTTCTCTACTGATTTATGATATATACTGAGACCTATATAAATAACAGCTGCCTCATCTTGGCAACAATAATCCTTCGAATAGCAAAGAACACGGCGCAATTAATTAGCGTCGACTAACGAACGGGCTGGATTGTTGCCAAGACTCGCCTACAGGCGACATCAGATCCTTGCTAAATAGCAATAAAAGGAGCCCTCTGGCAAAGTATCCGTTTCAGTGAGCAAGGCTTTTGTACGAACAATTGCCATGATTTCTCGTGAAGCTGTCGCTTAAAAAGTCTTGGCAAGGGCTTGTTCTGACAGCTCGAGACTGTCTAACACAGTCTATGACTGTAGTCCGGAGTGGCAGGTTGACAGCATTATTTGTACCTCGTCAAGCTTGTTGCCACGCTGTACCTTTTATGCTGTGCTATTTTAAGCACACCTTCTCTATTTCCACTCAAGAGAATTGTGAATTCAATTGCAAGACTGTAGTGTAATTCAGGAAATTTGCGAGCAGACAAGCATAGACTGTCCCACAGATTACTCGCAATGGCTGTTAGCAAATCCAAACATATTGCAAATGTATCTAATTGATCTTTTTTTCCAGAGCACATGCAGTTGCAAGAAAAGAACGTATAAGGGGTGGTTGGATGCATGTATTAGACCAGGACGGTGACTGCAGGTTCAATTTACCATGACTGGTAGTGTTGGCACCTGATTACAAAGCACGTATGGTGCAAAGCAACAGGAAAGCACTTCAAATCTGCTATTGTTGCTGTCATCAGATAGTTTGCCTATGCCGCCATGGGAATGGGGTGTGCATGCTCCGCATCAGTCTTGCATGCCTTTTGTCACTGTAGCGGCAAGTGTACCTTGCATTATACACTCTCAAGCTTTATTAATTGTCTCACAGTATAAACACCAGTGAGGTATACTTGCTAGGGATGCTGTCATGCTTGGCCATTGTCAAACAGGCCAATCTTGTTTCTTGAAGGAGCTCCCCCCCCCCACCCCCCAGTGCGCTTTAAATTGTGAAAAATCTTTACTTTGAGAGTACATTCTTTGCCCTTCAACATAATGCAAGGGTTGGCTATCAAATTGGGCCTATTCAGTATATTGCTTCAGCATGACTTTAGTAAATTTCTTGTACGACTCTCCAAATGGCATTTGCATGATCTTTGCCAAATTATTTAGCAGACTTTAGCACTTTTTTCTGATGGTCTCTGAATGACTTTTGCACAATTTGCCTAATCTCAGAATACGTATACTTCAAAGGATTGCTGGTCTAACCTCATTTGTAATTTTTTCTAGTGGTCTTAATGCTTATTATCCGCACTGATTAATCACCAGTCCCTATTCCACTTTGCATTTTTAAACATGACTGAATTTCCAAGTAGAAGTTTCAACACTCCTTACGCTACTTTGTACTTGTCATTCCACCATAGATCTGTTCCATTATGAATGCGCTCCGCTTACCTTCTAATTAGTTGATTTGTCAGTTGTTGCGCAAAACTGTTGCCACTTTTTCACCAATACTTTTCAATGGTGTTTGTATTCGTCTACTCTTGCTATGGGCTGCCAGATAACTATTATCATTATGCACTAAGATAACTTTTTAAGTCAAATTCTAGAAGTTCATCTTCCGCCCCACAAATTTCCGTCAGAAGCTATCTCTTACGCTATGTGCTAAAAGTGGGTTCATATGACAATATATTGCTCCTCGAGTCTGGAAAACAAGCAAGAGGTAGCTAACCCTATGTACAGCCTTTGTCAAAACTATACATGTTACTTCATGCCTGCTCTGAGGTGCAGTCCCCGTGTAGCTCCTAATACTGCAGACCTCTGGATGCTGAATTTAAAAAAGTACTTTCATTCGCCAGGTCACTGTAACTTGAGGAGTGCCAAAGGAAGTCCCTTAAGCAGCTTGTAGTCATCTTAACAGTGGCAGATTACATAACTCGCACACTTTTAACAGAGTGGTCATGGACACCTGAGGCTGACTGATAACAGCACGATTGGGCACCCCTAAGCCACATCATGCTCACATTGCACACAAACTGACTTAGTAAACCATTTAGATTCACATAGTGTACAGGCACATAAGGGTAATAACCTACATACCCATCTCCAGCCTCCCTTACATGTCTGCATGTGTGTCATCGCAAAGCACTGGGAGGCAGCTGCATAAAATCTTGTTTGAGGACACGTTATTTTCAGTCCCGAACACTCGGCGCTGGCAGTGTTTTCACCCGTTTATTTTTGACATTAGGGGTGCTATAACGTAAAATGATTCCGAACTCCTGACGTCAAATTAACGTGACCACCGACGCAAGCATTGGGCGGCGACCCGCAGCGTTGTCTAAACAATCCAATCAAACACTCTCCTCGTTTATAAGAGGTCACCTTCGTTCGCTTTCAAAACCAATTACATTGCTACACTCAACGGTTTTTCTGATCGAATGCTGACAGGAGTCGAGGAGCACGCTCTAGTGGAGAGGGTTTCGATGGGACCGAACCAGCACAGTGAAAATAGATAACCGCATGAAGAGGGTGGTGCTGGCTTCTCTGATTGGTCCGCGTCGCTTTACTTAGCTTGCGGTGGCTGGTCGAAAATCGCGGCGGCGTGCGACGGAAGGATAAGATGCTGCTAAAACGAATCTTTAGCACGGAAGAGTTGGCAGAGCGATGTCGTATGCATGCCGAAAAGGCTCGATAACGTTTTACTCCACGCAAAAAGATTTATCATGCGCAAATAAATGCATGCTCACCGGCCGGTGCGAGTAGCGAGGGCCTGAGCGATCGGCGGCCACCATCTTCTATTCCTTTCGGAACGGGGTAGTCTGTGGCTATTCAGAAAAGTTCAGTTTTGTTCGGCATAATAATTCATTTTTTTTCGCATACACGTCACTTTGACGCGGTGAGTTTTCACGGTTTTGCGAGGTCGCGTGACAGACAGGCGAAGTGGGCGTAGCCAGAAAACATGGACAAATAGCAGAGGGCTAATGGTTAAAAGGCGTGAATCAGGAATGATTTACTTTTTCTTTGTGCGGTTTAAGCATGCATAATCAGTGTGTACCCGTTATATCAGATGGGAGCTATCGCGGTTTTCATGACGTCACGTGACAGACAGACGAAGTTGGGAGTGACCCTAAAATGTTTTGACCATCTTGGGGATGATTGCAGAACTTGGAATGAAAACACTTTTGAATCTTTTGCGTTATAGCACCCTAGTGTTGCACCATCACAGGGATCAAGCTCAATGCGCAACTGTGATGGGCATCTGGATACCATGTAAGCACTAGTAGCACTTGCAATGCTATACAATCTTTCTCATTGTGGCATTTCTTTAGCCACTGTATATTGTCTTCAGCCAAACCTCATCATTCGGACACTCAACAATAGGTTGTGTTTACGTTATCTTTTTGTGTCATTGCCACAAAGGCTTAATATAACCCTCTGCGACTATTTAATGCCCGTGTAGGTATATCTCTGCCAAGCTCTCGTGAGAAGCTGACGAAAGAAAGCATGTATGTGCAAGCATTTGTTACCTACATCATCCTGATTGCAACAGCAGACGTAAATAGGAAAAAACCTTTTGCACGAATGAAAGTTTCTGTAACATTCAAGAAGCATTGCCAACCCTTGTTGGTTTTGCTTACCTTCATAGAAAGGACTGTATGCGCCCATAGTCACAGTCGTTCCGCCTACATTGTGAATTGAAGGCCAGACCACTCGCGAAACAGGCAGCAAACATCGCACTTTTGGTAGTACCTTCTGTCAGCACACTATCCTTGCCGCTGTCCATATGAAGACTCAGATATTATACAAGCCTATATATTAACTGGGATTGTACTTAAAGCATTTACATCATGAGGTTTTTCTGTGGCCGTACTTCTTAATTGTTTTTTCCCATTTTTTTTCTTTAGTTTTATGTGCAAGCATGGCAATAGTTTATTACAAAGTAGTTGAACGTCAACTTGTCACAGGTGATTTCACCATCACACAGTGCAAATGAGCCCAAGCGAATTGCTTCACACCGCACAAGTTTGCATCACAACAACCAGGAGGATGTAACTTCTTTGCCAGTCATAAAATATAGCTGTGAAAAGCCTGCATGTAACAAGCTATTCACAATATTGCAAGAAGAAAGGCACACAAAGTAAGATATTGCGCCTAACGTGCTTCTCTTCGTGCAGTTTCAGAACGTTTAATTTGTGCAGAAAAGTTCGGGCCGGCTCAAGTCAAGATTTACAACAGAATTACCAGGGTTTGTGCACCTCCTTGAAACCCTTGAATTAGGAAAAGAGATTGAAGGGTTGTTAAAACTCTTGAAAAAGATTGCTGGTTCTCCCGTAATCGAGAGTAGATGTAAGCATGAAATGGCTACCGTATGGCGTCTTTGGCTGCCTGTGGTGCCGCTGCCTTCAACCGCTTTTCTTCTTCCACCGTGCCGCGCGCTAAGCCTCTGTCACTACTTTTAACAGCGGAGGTGTTTAAGATCGAGGATGATCCCTACAGAGCGATGGTGCTCACAATTTCGAGGGAAGAGGAGAGAGTGTGAAATGAGAGAGGAGGGCCGAGCGAGAAAGAAAGAGAGACATACAGACACAGAGCTAGAGAAGTAAACAAAATAAACTTTCTTGGCGAGGCGGGATTCGAGCCTGAGTTCCCACGGTCCGAAGGCGAGTGTCCTAAATACTAGGCATACACCCACGCTTGCAGAACATGTATTTTGGGAACCATATGATGCCCGGCTTCAAATCTGAAGGTCGTAAGTTTGAATCCTACTCCAGTCCACCACATTTTCAGGCATGAAGTGGTGCCTGACACCGGCAAGAAAATATATTGCCGAGACTAGTGGGGCTATAGTAGTTCAGGTGCAACCAAACTAGGAAGGCCCACTAAGCTTCATCAAGTCACTCCCTCACCAGAACACGAATTGGCCTCTCTGGAGCAGGATTCGGCCACTACCTCCCTCCTGTCTCCGACATTAAACCCATGGCCCCCAGTACCCAGTGCTGCGGAGCATCTGACCAAGGCGGCGGTCAGACCTGCTACGCGGCAGAGGGTGCTAAGAATTTCTGGGTCCGGACAGGCCGCCAATGGAAACTGAACCTGGCAACGTTCAACACGCGCACCCTCTCGATTGAGGCTAGCTTAGCAGGACTATTTGAAGAATTATCAGGCATGCTGGGATATTATTGGCTTAAGTGAGGTTAGCAGGTTAAGCAGGTTCACTCTAAGTTAGCAGGTTAGAGTTAGCAGGTTAAGCAGTTCACTCTAACCAAAGATAACTTTCTGACATGAACGCCTTAAGAGGACGACATATGGTTCGGCCACTGCATCATACAGGTGCCGAAGTGTATATACTGTGAAGACAGTACTTGTTAGTTTTACTTTTTTATATTTTGAGCATTCTGTATCCTACTGGCGTCATATGTATTTTTCTATCATGTGCTCTTTTTCAGATGTTATTACTGGTTCTCAGGGCGATTTTTCAATATGTATAACATAATCGCCATTTCGTTGCTTGTATTGCGAGTGCCACCTCACACTATATTTCCTTCTAACTTACGTTTGTTCTCTTTGTCTTTTATTTCCGTCCTCGTTGCTGCTGGGGTTCTTCCTTAATTTTTCCTCAACTTGCTTATTCCTGCTAAAATGTGTTTTTACATATTCTGTTGGGTCTGCGATATAGCAGTTTTGTAAACGCTGCCTGTCGGCTCTGCCCTTCAAGCCCAATGCGGCTTTGGCAGCCTGTCATGTATTGATGCCAATGAAATTCTGCTAATAAAGTATTAAAGTAAAGAAGAACTGGTGAGGCTTACACAGTGCTGACTTATCGCCACGTCTTCTGCTACAGAGGTCTTCCAGACAAGAGAGAATCCGGCGTAGGATTTCTAGTCCATAACAACATAGCGGGCAACATTGATGAATTCTACAGCATTAATGAGAAGGCAGCAGTCGTCGTAATAAAGCTCAATAGGGGTACAAAATGAAGGTAGTACAAGCCTACGCCCCAACATCTTGTCACGATGATGAAGAAATAGAAGTTTTATGAGATGTTGAATTGGCAATGAGAAAGGTGCAAACTGAGTATCAGTATCATGGGCGACTTCAATGCAAAAGTGGGGAAAAAGCAGGTTGGTGAGCAAGCAATTGGCAACTACGGCATCGATTCCAGGAATGCAAGGGAGAGATGTTAGTAGAATTCGCGGAAAGGAATAGGCTCCGAATAATGGATACCTTCTTCAGGACGCGCAGCAACAGGAAGGACCTGGAAAAGCCCTAATGGAGAACAAGGAATGAAATAGATTTCATACTCTCTGCCGATCCAACATAGTGCAGGATGTAGAAGTGTTAGGTAAGGTAAAGTGCATGACCATATGTTTGAGGTCTAGGATTTCTCTCAATTTGAAGAGAAAGAGTGAATTAGTCAAGATGAAACAGGCCAACCGAGAGGTAGTAAGGGTAAAAGAGACCAATTGGCGGGTGCTCGCAACAAATATGGAGCTTTAGAAAATGAAGATAAAGACAACATAGAGTTAATGAATGAAACCGTAACTAGGTTGATCTCGGAAGCAGCAATTGAAGTTGGGAGGTAAGGCACCAAGGCAACCAGTAGGTAGCTCTCCCAAAAAACAAAGGACCTAATAAAGAAACGACAAAACATGAAAATGTCCAACTCAAGCGATCAGATAGAATTCGCTGAACTGTCAAAACTGATGAAAAGAAGAAGTAAGAGATATTCGAAAATATAACGTGGGAAAGATTTAGGAAATCAGTAAGAAGAAAGCTTGGCATGGACAAGGCAGGATGTATGCACTGAAAGATAAGCATGGTAATATCATTCGCAATTTTGATGACATAGTAAGCAGCGGAAGAATTTTACTGACCGTGAGTGCCCAAAACAGCCAAGCTATTTTGATGAACCGTGATGATAGTGATGAACCGTATACAGAGGCTCCTTCTATAACTAGCGATGAAGTTAGAAGCGCCTTGAAAAACATGACCAGGGGAAAAGCTGCTGGAAGATGGAATAACAGTAGATTTAATCAAAGATGGAGGAGAATCACGCTGAAAAGCTTGCGGCCCTTTATACGCATGCCTCAAACTTCAAGTGTACCAGGGAACTGAAGAACGCCAACATTATATTAATCTATAAAGGAGACGTTAAGATTTGACGAATTATAGACCCATTAGCTTGCTTTCAGTATTGTATAATATTCACCGAGATAATTTCCAATAAATCGCGCAACACTTCATTTCAGCCAACCAAGGAACAGCTGGCTTCAGGAAGGGATTCTACGATGGATCATATCCATGTCACCAATCAGGTAATCGAGAAAGTTGCGGAGTACAACCAACCTCTCTATATGGCTTTCATAGATTATGAAAAGGCATTTGGTTCAGTAGATACCCGCAGTCATTAAGGCATTGCGTAATCAAGGAATACAGGAGGCATACGTGAATATCTTAGCAAATATCTACAAGGATTCCACGCTACCTTGGTTCTCCACAAGAACAGTAGAATTACCTATTAATAAGGGTCAGGCAAAGAACACAATCCTCCAATGCTATTCACTGCATGCTTAGAAGAATATTCAAGCTCTTAGACTGGGAGACTTAGGAGTGAGGATCAACGGCGAATATCTCAGCAACCTTCGGTTTTGCAGATGACATTTCCTATTCAGCAACAATGAGACGAATTGCAGCAATTATTGAGAACCTTAATCGAGAAAGTGTAAGAATTGGGTTGAAGATGATATGCAGAAGAGAAAGATAATGGTCAATAGCCAGCAAGGGAACAAGAATTCAATCGCCAGTCAGCCTCTAGAGTCTGTAAAGGAGTACGTTTACCTAGGTCAATGACTCACAGGGTACCCTGATCACGAGAAAGAAATTCATGGAAGAATAAAATTGAGTTGGTGTGCATGCGGCAGGCATGGCCAAATCCTGACTGGGAGCTTACCCTGTCGTTGAAAAGAAAAGTGTACAATCATTGCATTCTACCGGCTAACATTAGGGGCAGAAACTTGGAGATTAACAAAGAAGCTCGAGAACAGTTAAGGACCGCACAAACAGCAATGGAACGAAAAATCTTAGGACTAACGTTAAGAGACAGGAAGAGAGCAGTATGGATCAGAGAACAAACGGGGATAGCCGATATTCTAGTTGACATTAAGCGGAAGAACTGGAGCTGGGCAGGCCATGTGATGCGTAGCATGATGGATAACCGATGGACCATTAGGGTTACAGAATGGATACCAAGAGAAGGAAGCGCAGTCGAGGTCCGCAGAAAACCAGGTGGGGTGATGAAGTTAGAAATTTGCAGGCACAAGTTGGAATACTCTAGCGCAAGACAGGGTAATTGGAGATCGCAGGGAGAGGCCTTCGTCCTGCAGTGGACATAAGATGTAGGCTGATGATGATGATGATTGCGTTGTACCGACGATTGCAACACACTTCCTATGGCGCGAGAGAAGAGAAAATGAGAGCGAGAGAGAGAGAGACACAGAGAGAAAAAAGAGGAGAGAAGAAAGAATATAGAGATACAGAAAGAGACAGAAAATGAAAGAAAGAGCAAAAACCAGGTGGGATTTGAACCTCGGTACTCACTCGAAGAGCAGCATCATACCCACTACGCTATACACCACCTTTCCTTTTGAACATGGTATTTATTACAATGAATGAAATGTTGTATTTACAGGACTATTTACAATGATATGAGCACCAGGTGGACATAACTAATCAAACGTCATGAGCAGTCCATATGAAGATAATGTCACACACAGCAACACCGTCCTTCACAGCAAAAACTTGTAAGGGGAAGTTAAACACCTAATCAAAAGTGGATACCAAGCCGGCTGACATTCTCTTGTCGTAAATCCTTTAAGGTATGATCATTCGACGAAATTGTGGATCTCGAGGAAATTGTTTTTTTCTGCATTTCGGTCTTGCATACGAGATTCCATAGGCTATGAAGGCCTATCGTAAAAACATACGAATGGAACATCTCATACGGTGCAACAACGATATCGGATACTGTGGAATTTAGATCAAAATATTTGCTAATTTCTATGGATAACATCGCGAAATAAATGGCATCTTTAGAAACAAAAACAGTGTTCAATGGTTTCAGGCACGTCACATAGGCGACAGTTAACAGACGAAACGAAAATATTTTTTATGCAGGCCATGTTTTAACGGGCAATGTTCAGTGTGTATTTGTAAAAAAAGTTTTTGTAGAAGGGGGAACTGGCATTTTGCACACTCTCGCAGCTATACGCTATGCACCAGCTTTTAGAGCTCCGCTGTTTCCTCAGATTTCACAGCCTGGAACTGGCTTAGATTCTTTCTCATGTCGCGGACTGATCCCGATTCACGGACCACTGGCGTTCAAAGCGCCTCTGCCTGCCTTTTTAGCGCCGCTATTCGAATGACAAATAAGCTTCAGCGAACTGGAAGTTACAGCTTGAGTGATATTGTGAACAAACATGAGGAAGAAATCGAAGCAATAGTTTTTTGTAACTTGTTTGGGCAGTAACTAGCGCATATAATGTGTCCTGTACAAAGGTTGGAGGCCGAGAGCGCATTTTATTAATTTTTGACGGTTGCCCGGATATCTCGTTTTGTTCTCGCAACGGTGCCTGGATGTTTTCGTTTGAGTGCGCGGATAACGGCTCTGGCTTTTGGCTCAAGGTACTTGAAGGTCGCCGACAGGGAGCTAAAGCCATTTCATGATTAAGAAATCCTTGAATCCCTTGAAAGAGGGTTGGGCGACCTTTGAACATTCAAGGTAACAAACTCGGCATCGGTGCTCTGCCATAGGCACTGCCTATCGGGATACGATCCTAGATATCTTCTTTTCAGAGTGTCGCTAAAGATGGATACACACGCGAGGGCAAATCCCGCCTGCTCCGCGGGCCAAACAGTCACGTGATCACTTGAATACGGCGCAGCCGAGTTTAGGTCGCATTCCACAGCCGGAGCGCCGTCTGCGGAATCCGCGTGCTTAATCTCGGCTCCAACGCTTATTAGCAGCTGGGCGTTTGCATACTCGGCGTGCTCTATATTCGTAGCGCTGTGAATCCCTCAGCAAGAGCCAAAAAAGTAACGGTCTCTCATCACTTAGCGTTTTCTTGTGCACCTCACTGATGTTGAGGTCACGCAGGCTGCGCGGTCTGAGTAAAGAGAAATGCGGGCGCAACCATGTCTCGCCTTTCTCACTACCACGGCAAAGCACGTGCGGTCACTGCTGCCCACAACACACGTGGCTTCAGCCGACAATACGCCATCGTAGCCACGCCAATCTGTCCAATGTGGACATTTGACGCTCACTACGCTAAATTGACGTCAGACGACCGCCAAACGGACGGATGGAAATATCGGCAAGCATTTTCTATCCGGACAGCGAGCGGAGGAGGCCAGAATAGGCGAGGGCGACACACTTTGATGACGCGCGCGTCACGTGATACCCATCAGCTGCGAAATTTCTTCCTCCGTCCGGTAGTGTGAATGCACCTTAAGCGATGCAATGTGCGCGTCTATTGACCCTTTTCGCACAATCCCACGGGCGCAGCCAGGTTTACAGATAGTGACCGAACCGCAGCAATGAACCTTACCAAGTCAGAAACATGACAACCGCTGCTTCAAAAATGTTTGCCAAATAAAGAAAGAAGTGCCAAGCAAACTAATCCTGATTCAATTCATAATCAGAAAGTTTTGATAGTTTGAAATAGATATTTAGCCCCACTTTTAGAGCAAGCACCATATACGATGCTCGCGCCGTTTGGACGTTCCTTAATCAGCTCCGAAAGCGCTATTGCACACTCTCATGCACTGCAGTGGCCTTTCCCCATCTGCCGTGTCCTCGCAAGGAAGGGCTGTTGCTACCTTTTGCGACCGAGGACATCAAGGGCACTAGCACAATTTTCGTTTGCAACCCGTGCCCATACCCAGTCATAGTGCCGGGAGAATGTGTTGGTGCCGTGGAAGCCATCGACGACGTGCAAGTTATCAACGTGCCCGACTACCCGAATTGCACCACCTACCGTACGCTCAGTGCTGTATCTACATCTGACGCACAACACGGAGAGATGTATTGGTTCCTCCATCGCTGGAACCTTTACAATGGCCCAGCGTTCCCAGATGCTGTCTCTCTTGGAAGAATTTCGTTCATCTTTCGACGTGGGGCAAGCTTCCCTGGGTCGGACTTCAACTGTAACCCACCACATCGACACTGGCTCTCACCCACCATTGCGACAATGCCCGTATCGCGTTTCTGCCAGTGAACGTCGTGTGATTAATGAGCAAGTCGATGACATGCTTCAGCGCGAAGTAATTCGACCCTCGAAAAGTCCATGGGCTTCTCCTGTCGCCCTTGTTACAAGAAGGACGGCGCCGTAAGGTTTGCGTCGATTATCGCCGGCTCAAAAGATCACTCGCAAGAACGTCTACCCCCTGCCACGCATAGACGATGCAATTGACTGCCTGCAAGGAGCCGAGTTCTTTTCATCTGATTTGCGCTACGGGTATTGGCAAGTGCCTATGGAAGAAGTCGATCGGCCGAAAACAGCCTTTATCACGCCCGACAGCTTGCACGAGTTTAACGTCATGCCTTTTGGACTCTGTGATGCGCCCGCGACATTCGAGCGCATGATGGACACAGTTCTGCAAGGACTAAAGTGGCACATATGTTTGTGCTATCTTGACGACATCGTAGTTTTCGCGCCCAACTTCCCCACGCACTCGACGCCTTCGGCGTGTTTTGACGTGCTTATCGAACGCTGGCCTACAATTAAACATAAAGAAGTGCCGATTTGCTGCAAGGCAACTCACGATTCTTGGCTATGTCGTTTCCAAGGACGGAATTCTCCCCGACCCCGACAACTTCGTGCCGTTGCCGAATTTCCCAAGCCAATGTCCATCAAAGAATTGCACAGTTTCATCGGTCTATGCTTGTACTTCAGACGCTTCATTCGGAATTTCACCGCCATCGTATCGCCCCTGACGAAGCTTCTAGGGGCAACGGGCTCCTCACCTCGGGTCATCAGAGTCCGACGAGGCGTTCCCGAGTCTTCGTCGTTTGCTGACTTCTCCCCAATTTCGCGCCACTACGATCCGACGTCCCCTACAGAGGTACACACAGATGCCAGAGGGTTGGCGTTGGCGCTGTCCACGCGCAACGAAAGCAAGGTTTCCCTGAGTATGTCGTCGCTTATGCCAGCCGAACGCTTACGAAAGCCGAGAATAATTACACCGTGACAGAAAAAGAATGTCTCGCGATCATATGGGCTTTACTAAGTTCCGGCCATATTTGTATGGCCGCCCATTTGATGTCATCACGGACCACCACGCACTATGTTGGCTGGCGTCATTGAAAGGTCCGTCTGGCCGTCTTGCACGTTGGGCCCTTCGCCTGGAAGACTACGACATCTGCGTACTCTACCGCAGCGGGCGACACCACTCGGACGCCCATTCCCTCTTGCGCTCTCCCGTGCATGGCTGAAACATATATCTCGGTTGACGGTTTCTTCCATCGACCTTCTCACCATCGCTTCGGAGCAGCGCAAGGACCCCTGGATTGCGTCGCTTGTAGGCTGGCTCTCTGATCCATCCACCAGGTCAACAACCAGCGTGTTGCGCCGTCAAGCTCACCATTTCGCCATTCGCGACGACCTGCTTCACCGGCGCAATTAAAGCTCCGACGGCCGCCAGTGGTTGTTAGTAGTACCTCGCAGCCTGCGTTCCGATATTTGCGCACCTTTCCATGCCGATCCCCAGTGTGCCCAGTTAGGCGTTTTCAAGACTTACCAGCGCCTTCAACAGCGGTCCTACTGGCGAGGGATGTACAGCCACGTTCAAAAGTTCGTACGCTCTGTCCTGATTGCCAGCGCCGGAAACCTTCACCCCGCCTCTCGCCAGCTGGGCTGCAACCTTTACTTTGCCCCACCCTGCCCTTTGGGAGCGTTTGTATAGATTTGTACGCGCCCCTTCCCATGACATCGGCTGGAAACCACTGGGCTATTGTGGCAGTTGACCACCTTACGCGATACGCTGAAACTGCGGCGCTTCCGGCAGCTACTGCGCGCGACGTTGTCTCCTTCCTGCTTTGTCGGTTCATCCGACGTCATGCGCCACCCCAGGAGCTGCTCAGTGACCACGGACGTGTCTTTCTCGGAAGTAGTTGAAGCTGTTCTCAAAGAGTGCCACGTTGTTCATCGCAGAACCACGGCGTACCATCTCAAACCAATGGACTCACGGAACGATTCAACCGTACGCTCGGCGGCATGCTCTCAATGTACTCTCCTCCGACCACAGGAACTGGGACGCCATTCTGCCCTTCGTCACCTACGCGTACAATACCGCTACACAGAGTACTACTGGTTTTTCGCCATATTTCTTATTGTACGGCCGGCACCCATCGCACACCATCGACACAATGCTACCATACCGGCGCGACGCATCTGAATGCGCGCCATTTCTGATACGGTGAGACATGCCGAAGAGTGCTGCGACCTCGCCCGGGCCTTTACCTCCAATGACCAAGAGCGCCAGAACAACATTCGCGGTGACACCACCTCTGCGCCCACATTTCTTCCTGGAGCGCTTGTGTGGCTCTCAGTTCCTTCTGCTGCACCTGGTCTGTCTTCCAAGTTAATGCCCAAGTATGAAGGTCCCTACTGCATCGTCGAGCGTGCATCACCCTTAAACTATGTGACTGAGCCCGTTGAACCATTCGGACATGCGCCGTCGGACGCGACATTGTCAACGTAGAGGCCTCAAGCCGTATTATGATCCCCTAATAGTGACGAACTGTTTGGTCGCCGGACGGCTCCATTTTTCTTTCCCGGGTAATTGTAGCAAGAAGAGAGACGATGCAGTGGGGCATCCTTACCAGCGCTATCTAGTGAGTCAGTCTCTCCAGCGCATCGCTCGGACTACGCCGCTCGCGCTCGCGGTTCCCTGAACTGATCGGACGGTCAGCCCTAACGCTTGCGTGCAATAAACGCCTTTACACATTGCTCACCGCCAGGCACTGTGAAATGAATAAGAAAATAAGCAGGTGGCGCACATCAGTTGTCCATGTCACCGCCTCAATGACTGTACTAATATATTTTTATCTTTACGTCTTGAATATGCTTCGCGGCGGACTTTACGCAGCACACTGAAAGTTTCAAAATCTTTTGTCTAACAACAGTTGCAAAAAAGTTTTCATCTCAGAGTGGCGTAATCTGCCATTGCTCCGATTCATCAGTCGTTCTGTCCATTTACTCAGCAAATTTATAGACGGGCACCGGCTCTAACGATCGCGCACATTCCCTTTTTCACCTGGCGCATATCGGCATTTTCTAAATTCAGATCTGCGGCTCGATAGTTCGTTCCATTTTCACTCAGAAACCTTGCTTTAGATAGCCCCTCAAGACAAGAAACCTTTCGGCGAGTTCGTCAGCTCTATAGCAACATTTTAACGCCTCCCCTGTCCTGTACCCGATACCTCACGTTTTCAGGCAGCCAGTGAAAAATACTACTCTAGGTTGAAAGGCTGTAAGCGCACGCCTCTGTTTATCCCACTCTTTTATGTTGCCGATTAAGTACACGATAATCGAGGTAGAACTCATTCCTCACCTTTTCGACCTCCCAAAACTGGAACTGTAACGTTTCTGCCTTTAACAATTTTATTCTGGCATACTCGACTTAACCCTGTATAAACATCGGCATCTTCTTCCCTCAAGCGGTCAGTGACACCGGCTACTTCACATGGCAACAATATCAATAAGCATTGCGGCCAGATGTTTCTCGCGAACCCAGCTTTCTCCCATGCATTTGATGTTCAATAACAAGAGATCCATTTCCTCTCCGATTCTGTGCGGCCACCTCATGTCTTTCATATTGAGCGAATTGCACTCACCATGGCTCGGAATTACGCTAGCTTCCTGCATAGGTAGAGCTCCTGTGGCTCCAGATCAAAAGTCTTCATCTCAATTTCAAGCTCCTTGCGCTTGATCCTTCACTCCTATGCTTCACGTTCTGGCTGCCTCTTTTCTTTTTTTCAATGCGTTATAAACATTCTGCAAAGTCTGCTTCTGCTGCCCTCTTTGCAATGATTGTCTCGATAGCTACTAGGTTTCTTTTTCCCTCCAAAACTCCTAGCTTCAGCAATTCGGCCAGCAACAGCAGATTGAATTCTCTTTAACACATTCTTGTTCATGGCTGCCCTAAGTGCTGCAAAATCTTCCCTTACAAAAGCTCTTTACCGTGATGTACACTAAAGACACGGGTCAACAATGCTAAGTAAATATAGAATTGCTGCAATGATCATACGGTGATCCGGAAGCATTAGTACGCCCTAAAAAAACTTGGAGAACGCTTAATCTTCGCCTTTAACAGTGGAACGCGATAGCGTTATTGGACGCCGTTGACGCCGACACCAACACCGTATTTCTGAGACATGGGGCCCGATCTAAATTTAGAAAGGCTCGGTTTTCAACATTTCCCTCAATGTTGCCTAGAACCAAAGTACAGCGAAGCACCATCAGAATTGGAGGACGCCTAAGCTTCGCCTTAAGAGTGGAACGCGATAGCATTCAAAGAAACCCTGGCTGCTTATCAGGCTTTTTCTCGTAGATACACATTACAATCAGACGTCATTACGCCTGTAGGTTGTGGTTAAGTTGTAATTTATGATTTTTCTGACGAATTTCACTTTGAGAAATTCAATTTTGTTCACTAACGCCTTGCGCCAGGCGAAGGGGCCCACCCGGTCGGGGTGGTTGGAGATGATGTGATTCGGCATGATTATTACCGCCAGACGCCGATGCTTACGCCGACGCCGACACCGATACCGAAACCAACGCCGACGCCAGATTTTCTGAGACACGAGGCCCTTAACGCTGTCGCGGTAATATTGGCAGGTTGCGGGCCACATCATTCACTGCTACGACGAGCTTGTCGCGGCCACCATCATCAAGCTTTCCTTAGCTTTCAATGGACGTAATTAATGAGTGCTTTACGTTAGGTAATTTTTCTCGCATTCAAACGGTTGTGTACCTACACTGCAACGTTACAATATGCATGCCACTTTGGTAGAAGTTGTGGGCTCAAGAGTTCGGAAGTTCAAATCATGCACATGTCAATTGAAATGATGGCTTCGACATTCCATGTTTGTTGATTTGAATGAACTCCAACGAGTAAGTGGTTGAGCTGATGTCCGCAAGTTTAGCGTCTTCGCCACTGCATTCCTGGTCGCGAGCGGTCGCGGTCGATTTAGCACTATTTATGTAGCGTTTTTTGCGTATGCAAATAATGATACAAACACGTTTATCAGGCTTCTTGGATATTTTTGTTCCTTTGTCTCGTTCTCGCCTCAATGGTGGCAGTCAATAGGCGATGACATTGACTGCGGACAGAAGTGAGATGATGCTCGCGTTGAAGACAGTTTAGTGAGGTACGGGCAACAGCAAGGGTGCTGGATAAAGAAGCGGCATCATTCGCGAAAAGCCGTATACGTGCCACGCCTGCAGCTTTGAGCGCCTCACAAACTTGCCTTGCACACTTTCCGTTGCGTCGCGCATCACTGCTGCATGAACACTCAATACGTATATGTTTAGGGAGTGTTTGCACTGCCTAATGCGGGTCCGCATACAAGCTCTAATGAATCATTTAGTACTAAATGATATAATGTAAAAAAAAACCGAGTAAATTCTATTTTTGTTTAGCACGTGTATTTGCTATAGCGCTAAATATAAAGTGTTACATCTAGGTTCATGCCGTTTGACATATAGGCTATGTTTATTTAGGCAGACGTTAGCAGCGAGAAAGAAATCAATGCTAACTTGGTCAATTGCCTGAATGGTTTTAATTTAAATAGCGCCATTGTTAGTTCCCTTTGAGCCAGATGTTGTAATTGGGAAATAGGAGCCGAGTAGTACAGACCTGAGCCGCCTTGTCTAGAACGTGGGAACGGCGGCTTCCGGGGCTCTCCGGAGCAGCCAGCGGACGTCTAACGTTAGCTGCTGGGTCCGACGTCTACCGGTAGGTGCAGGGCACGTTTGGGCCCAGCAACTACCGTTAGACGTAGCTGGCTGGCCCCGGAGTGCCCCGGAAGCCGCTGTTCCCGCGTTCTGGACAATGCTGCTCACGTCTGTAGTCATGTGTCATCTAAAGGTGCAAACCTGTCCTCTAAATTCATTTCAATAAACAATGGCGAAAGGGCAGTACTAGATCCCTCTGCGGTTACTTAGGTATTAAGCGATAAATATTACAGGTTTCACTAAGAAGCCTCACACTGCGTAATCACTACAATGCCCATAAGCCATTCCAGTCAAACGAATGTACTG
Source organism: Dermacentor silvarum (assembly GCF_013339745.2). Lineage (NCBI taxonomy): Eukaryota > Metazoa > Arthropoda > Arachnida > Ixodida > Ixodidae > Dermacentor > Dermacentor silvarum. The sequence goes on along the minus strand of NW_023606726.1, from coordinate 20,002 downwards.
CGGTTGAAAACGGACGCGGCAATAAGATTTACTTATTTGCTAATTGCATCACATGTACTTATCCAATACAATTCAGCGGGCTGCACGAATTTTCGCTTGTATTCACTGACCTTTACTTGCGACTGATCTGCCCCCAAGCACGTTCGGTGGAAAAGAGGTTTATTTGTGGTGTGTGGTTACGCGACGCATCACGGAGGCTCATTCAAGCCTCATCAAAACTGCCAACAGCGCTAGTATGGATTCGTGCGGCTGACCACTGCCTTCTTTCGGCAATGAACAAGACTGTTCAGGCCTAGTCTCAATCGCTTAGATCATCCACTGCTTTCGGAAGAAAACGCCCCGAGGCATACTCTTGTACCCACAAGGCCAGTTAACCGCACACTGCGTTATTAAAGGCAAAATGACTCCACGACCACCCGTTACCACGTCAGTGAACGTTCCTGTGCAAGTATGTACACCCTATCTTTCTGCCTTCCTTGTTATTTATTGCCACTTCCACTTCCACAAGTGTAGGGTAGCCAACCAGACGTGACTTGCTTCCGTGATTTTGCTTCTCTCGCTCTCTTTCTCTCACCTTCCTTCGCCTTCACTGCCCGATTAAACTTGCACAATTTCAAATGAACATTGTCAGTCAGAGGTAAAGTTCAGAAAATGAGCTAAGCAATCAGGGTTCATGTGTCCTTCGGCTCCTCGTTTCGAGCAAAGTATGACCAGATCTTCGCTTCCTGGTAACATACTGTGGAGAAGTAAGGTCTAGTTCAGGCGTTGATTTAAGGGCACCCGCGTAGTTAGCTTCCTTCATATAGTTGCTGGCTACAGTAAAGGAACTCATCGCGACACATGAGTAGACAGCTGGACATTCATGTAGTTTTTCTCCTTCTTTTGCTTGCTTTGCTTCGACAAAATGCCTTGTTCTCCTAGGGTGCATTATTCATGGTGAATGCATCTCAATCCTATAGAAGTAGCAGAAGCAAATTTGCAGACTCAACTTTAGTTGACAGCTACGTATTGCGAAGCACTATCAGCGTCTCAATGCGCTGGCTTACACGCGGGAAATTCTTGAGGGTGTTCTATTCCGTAGCATCGGGCTTCAGTACTCGAGGTCCTCTTTTCGAATGTGCGCGTCGGAGAATTTTATTGATTTATTTATTTCGAAATACGTATATATCCGGAACATAAAGGCGATCAGTGACCCCAGTGCAGATACCAACGTTGACGCATACCCAGTGACCCCAGTGGCGCATAATTTTAGCCAGCACTGCCTGAGTGATCGGCCCATGGGAACACCGAGATACATTGCGAAATACACCACCAAAACTTGCTCGACTCGCAGAGGAATGCCTCGTATAAAAAAAAAACAAGAAAAAAAAAAACTCGCGGACCTGCCTTCAAATTTCGCGATCCTGTGCGTCTGTCAGCAATTGGCGCTCCCCTGTAATCGATTTCGGTCGAGTGGTCATTTTTTACCTTGCTACGAGCCATGCTACATGAATCCACTGCCAGACATATGGCAGGAAATGGCGAAGGCAGCTGCGCTTTAACTTCGTAGGAAATGAGCGTTATAAGTGCATCACCCTTACTTCATCGTCAAAGGTATGCCCTTGGGCTTCTTTAAGAGCTGCTGTTTTCGTCAACCTTAGAGATTCGCCATAAAGTCGGCATTGATGAAAGCATGGCTGTCCTATTTTTTTTTTTTTTTTTGCGGGATGCAATTTCTTGGAGTGCAGTCGATTGTGGTCAGAAATCTAGGGAAGAAAAAATGGAGGACGCTTAAGCTTCGCCTTTAAGGTAGAACGCGAAAGCGTTATCGGGACCCGTTCGTATCGCAACGCGCGGTTGTAGGTCTTGTAGAAATGCTGGAAAAGGGGTTTGTTTTGAGTTTCCTCTTAGCAGAATTAGGTTTTCTCGTACATTCAAATTACAATCCGACGATTGGTAAACAATCCGACGGCGAATCCGACGCCGAATAGTAAAGTCGTTACCATTTTCCTGACGGATTTCACTGTGAGGCATTCAATTTTCGTTCACCAAAACCTCGCACCACGTGAAGGGCCTGCGCGGTCGGGTAGGTTGGGTACGATTTTCTCCGCCACCCGCATCGCACACCGACGCCGGTTGCCGACGCCGGAGCACAGCGCTTATGTGGTTTGAAAGCCACGAAGAAGCTCTGGCCGCTTGGGAAGACTTCGTAGATGAAATAAAGAGCTGCTTTCGGGACCCATCTCTGAAGAAGTGCGCTGAGCAGGCTTTGATGCAGCGTGCTCAAGTGCCAGGCGAGACTTGCAGAATTTACATTAAAGATATCTGAAAACTGTGCAAGTCTGTAGACGCTCGCATGAAAGAAGACAAGGTCGGATATCTTCTGAAAGGGATTGCCGAGGACGTCACGGGGACCTTAACGCTATCGCGTTAAAACCGCGATGGTCAGTCCCGGAGTGCGACACTTGTGCCCCTTCTGAAGCTTGTTCCGATTCTATCCGACGCAGTGCAGGCGCTGCATCTCTGATGCTGCCCCCATCATCAGTCTCTGTCGAGGGCTCACCTTATCTTCCCACCTTGCTATAACGTACTCACTGGTGCCTGACTGACCGGAGAGCCCGTGTTGGCCGAGGCCAAGACGGCTGTGTTTCATTCTTCCATTGACGTATCGGCGTGGCGCGGCGGTCTCTTTTGTCAACCTAAATGACCTAGCTCGCTGATACTGGAACGGCTGCCCCAAGGACCTGCCGACGTGTCCTGATTTCTTATGCTTGCTAATGGAAAGATGGAGGCTTGCGCCATACTGAACTCATCTACCACTGTAGCTGTAATACACACGCGGCAAAAACTCCTTTCAAGCATGACTGCGAAGACGTCGCGCGAAGAAGAAACAGCTTGTTGGCACCCTACCGCTGATTACTTATCCTATAACGAATAAGCATGAAATGTGGAATCCTAAAGAAGAAAGAGTGGCCCTAAAACTATGCCGAGTTGAACGCGGGTACTTCACAGTTGTTCATTTTGTTATTTTTAAAACATTTTAAAGAAGCTTCAGCAGCTGCGGAAAATGCACTTGTACGCCAATGTCTCTTACTAAGGTGGACACAGACTCCAGATTCCTCTGAAAAATACAGTGCAAAACAAGTTAGATATTTCCTTTATACTCACTATGACCCACCGCGGTAGCTCAGTGGCTATGGCGTTGGGCTGCTGAGCACCAGGGGTGCTATGCAGGATGCGCCGAGTTTCTCGTTCGCCCGAGTTTTACCCGAGTTTGCTCGATGGCAGTCAGTGAACGGAGATAGCAAGGAACGTGCAATAACAGCAGGCAAAAAGAAATGTGAAGATAAAGCAGCGTATGACAGCATGAGCGCACCCTGCGCTGCACAGTGCTCCCGCGCTTCAAGCACAGAGGACTGCGCAGCAAAACGCGCCAGCGCCGCGTATTGTTATCAACGTATTATCGCAATTTAGCAATACCGTCACTGTCCCGTTGTCTATCTGTACACTTGCCGTGAGCCGCTTGCCACGCCTTTCTCGGGCGCGTCAAGCGCGTGCCATAGAGTAACATACGGATTGGAAGAGTGGCCACTCCAGCCTAAAAGCGGCCGAGCTACGCAGCTTCATGCCGCCCGCTAGAGGGCAATACAACACTCCCTGTCTCCAAGGAACGCGCGTAATATAGTTATCTACTGTAGTAACTTTTTTATAGTGCACTATACGTCTACTTGTCTATGTGGCTGTAGACGTAGACGTTATCAACGGGATTAGCCGGCCGTGAGAGGTGGATGATAAGAGTGGTATAAAGAATAACGCATCGCTACAAAATATCGGCCATGGTGTGATCACGCAAGGCGACGCTACAAAAGATGTGCGATAACGTCTGCGTGGTCTTTGCTGGGTTTGTCTGCCAGAACGTGTCTGCTTGGCTGCTGCTTGGTAAGAAGGCCTTCATTACGTTCTTTTTTTCCCTTCATTACTTTGCAAATTGCTTATGTATTTGTCACTTCAGCCGTAAGTTGACATTTCTCGTATTGTGCTGTTCGGCGCAGAGAGCTTTTTGTGTTCTTCACTTCACGCATGACGTTCTTGGATTGCTTCACATTATGTATATAAGTAACAGCAATTTGGAATGCTGCGCAGCACGTTTGCGAGAAAATTGTTTCTTGGCGCGAGAAAGTGAGTCGGCACATGCTTGTATACGTAGTCTGAATTCAGTGCACGTGTGTGCAATTGTGTGAAATAATGCAGTTATGCTTAGGACTGTTATTCGTGTCGTGCGCAGATTGCTTGAAGCCTTTGTTACGAGCGCAATTAGAGAGAACTTGCGAATTGAGAAGAATTTTTGTAAGCTGTGGCTACGACGTATTCTGAATAAACACTCCTGCCTCAGTAGCGCATGCATGGCACCGAAGGTTTTTTTTTTAGCTGTGACAATTGCACGTGACGCTTTTCGCGAAAGGACGATCTGAAGTGCGTAGGTGAAAATTTGTGCGAAGGCGCGGAGAGAAGACTTAACCAATACTTTTTTTTTCAGGTCATGCCAACCATAGTCAAGTACTACGGGAATTACTGCTGTGTTGCGAGGTGCAGTAACAACAGCAGGACAGGGAGAGAGCGTGGTTGGCTGACAACTGCAGTGAGCAGCCTTCATTCCTTGTTTGCTATGCAGCCCGAAACTACCACTTAATAAGAAAGGTTAGGCTTCAAAGGACGAGCGTTGTTTTCCTCTTTAATGCTAATACTGCCTTCGGCAGTTTTACTGTTCTGTGGGGTTTTTCATATATCGCCTGTTTATTCCTTTTGTGAAATTTATTCTCAACATGTGGCACCTGTACTGGCATGTCTTGCACTTTGCAGTGCAATACTTTCTGTGCTTGCTTTCATCGAACGTTGCGAAAAAGAAGTCTGCATGTGCTTACTGAGAATATTGACTTGAAAATAAAATGTTTCGTCTCTTCCAACACTTGTCATGTTTATTTAAAATGTCTGCATAAACACACAGTGGCATCGTGTGCTTGCTGCTCTGGCGGTACAGCTTACACGAAGCTAGTCGATGCATGCAAGCAACGCGTAAAAAAAAAAAAAAATCGACATATAGCCTCCGGGACGAGCACTCGCACGGAAGTGATCTTGGAGGCCGTGTAATTTTTCTAATCACTAGAAGATAGCCTTAGAGATTAGTTTTCCTGCCGTCCCAATCTTTGAGTCGGCGTAGATTCCACAAACCCGCTAGGTGCGCTGCGAACCAAAATCGGCCGCAGGGGCCTATTGAAATGTCCTCTCTTATCCTTGTATTTTACTCTATGCGAGGGAGTTCATATACGGGAGCAGTCGCCAGGGGCACTGCAGTGCTATTCTCGATGAAATCGATGCGATAATGACACATAAAGTCAGTCATGACAATGACCTGTCCATTCCCTGTCTATTAGGGGAATGGCAACGCAGCCCTTCGGCATGGCTGTTCACCGCAGGTGCTTTCACTGAGGCGGCTATTAAGGCCGCTGCTTAAACGACGCTCTAGCCATAGAAACGGGGGCAATGGCTGTCGCTGCAAAATTGCTGTGCGGTATTGTAGGGTCCGTAGTGACGCAGCACAGTGAAAATGCACCAGTTTATCTGCGTGCGCGAAGTCTACGCGATGCATTGCAAAGCGATGCATCGCTTGTCACGGCTTGCCAGTGAAGGTGCCTCCGTGCGCATGTACGCAGAATTTGAGTGTGTTGTTCACTCCAATGTGCTTGCTGATTGCCTCTGCTGCTGAGCTAACAGCGATCGCAGATGGCTATCGTAACGACAGCGCAGTTATCGCATTTTGGCGCGTGAGGGCTCTTGTGTGCAGTTAGAAAATTAGACTTCGAACCAAGGAGGGTGTTGGAATTGTTTAGTGTGTCGTGCTTGTGATGAAAAAATGCCATCGCACTGGGTGCGTTTGCGCTGACCGCTGACCGTGTTTGCGACACTGCGGGTTCGATACATCACTGATGACAGAGCAGTCATCTCAAATGACAGCTGCGATACGTTGTCGTTGGAAAACACTACGCACTGCTCAGGATCGCGTCCACCGCGGTGCATCGATGCCTTGCAAGCAGCGGCAGTGACCTGCCAATAATAATTTGCTGTGCGCTACGTCGCCACAATGCAGGCAATGAACCGTGTTGTGGGGCCATCACAGCCCAAGAAGATATATGCATAAGCCAGCGAAAGTCGACGCTTTTTCTTTTTTTGATAGTGGTGGACAGTAAACGAATACATTGCGTTGTGCGTGTTTTATTTCGCCGGTCAAGATTGTTATTGCCTCTCAGTTTCGCACCGCGTCGCTGTTGCCGAAAAATAAGTTGGGCGTGGCCCCACCGTGGTTGGTGCGCACAAGAGTTACATGCCTCGCGCGGGGTGTGACCTATGGTTTTGATTGACAGGCGAACTCGTGCCAAACTCGTGCATCGCGAAACCCCCCTCGAGTTGAACTCGTGAACATGGCGGCGGCAGCAGCAGCCTGTGACACCGCATCCAGCGGCAGCAAGCGTCTATAGGACCGTCTGGATCCGTTCACCTACCTGAGCATCTTAGTGCGCTGGCTGTGTGACGACTTAGGCAAAGGCCGTCGTCTGCGAGACAGCGTGTGGTGGGACTTGAGCTTTCCGAGCACAGAGTGGTGTGACTAGGTGCGGAGGAAAAGTCGTGCGATCGCTTCAGCTCTCTCCGTTTCAAGCGCTGCTCGTCAGCCGCGCCCCAGCCAGGCCAGGCCGGCGCGTAATCGGAGTACTGGGGCACCTGCGAGCACTGGGAATCAACCCGGACCAACCAACTGCGCAGGCGAAGTGGTCACATTATATTGGAAGGCTCAGAATGGACGCCGGGCTGCCTTCCGGTGCAACAGCTGCCGAAATCAGTTTTCGCAGTTACACGTTACCGCTGCACTACACGGGCAGAGAGGTGAAGGAAGTTACTTCGCCAACACGGACCGCCTCGGCCGTCCGAATGACCACCTCGCAAGGTGGCAAATGATTTGGCTCACGTACTGCGGGAACAAAAGCGTAGACATATGGCTGTTGAAGGAGATGACCGGCGACTTGCTTCCTCTATAGGAGCACGCCATCGCCGACTGGAGGAACTACCCCCGTAAGTTCGCGAGGGACGAGCTGCTGGCGCGACCTCCACTCGGTGGGCCCGGGTAGACAGCGCAAATTGACGAGTGCCTTCTTCGCAGCGAGCAAAAGTACAACCGAGGCCACCTAATGTCGGGCGACAACTTTCCACCGAGCTGCCAAAATTACGGCGGTGTTAAAGATGGTGGCCCATGGGCCTTCGGCATGTTCTACGCGACCAGAGGGCCGCTGCGACTTTCAAGGTCGACCGACGAAGGGCGGCGAGGCTAGGTGCCATTATTGCGGCCAATGTTCAACCGGAGACCATTATTCATAGTGACGAATTGGCCACATACAAATGTATCCCAAATTAAGTGGATGCAATCGGGGCTATGCCTCAATCTGCAATGGGAGATAGTCAACCAGAGCGTGAACTTTGTGGACCCCATCACGGGTGTTCACACGCAAAAAAATATAAAGTTATTGTCAAAAAGTGAAGCGCCACCTCGTCAGCGATGGGTACAGGGTAACTGCACCGATGCTGGAGTCTCCCCTGGGATGGATGTTGTGGCACTCAACGGCCACGTGCGCTGCAAAGACCCTCTCTTGCATTTGTTAGAAACCGCGGATCGCTCGGGCTAGCCAGTTTAAAAAGACTCTTTCCTGCGGTTGTTAGAAGCCATCGTTCGACACTTGCCAGTATGAAGGTGCATCGCAAAGTAAAATAAAATAAAGCGTAGTTTTGTGACCTTTGTATGAGTGCTTACACGGTAAGCGCGCGGCTAACCACTTAGGCGCTAGCCGACGCTCACTTCATATCGCAGCTGGGGCAGCTGGGGTGCCTCGACGCGCATGCGAGCGCGCAGCGAGCGCGCATCGAGGCACCCTACTCGCAGCCTTTCTTTAGCGCGAGCAAAGAGCGATCTGTTAAAAGCCCGGTGTGAAAACTAGGTGCACCCCAATCTGTGCTCGGAAATGAGAGCGCAAGCACGTAGCGAGCCGCACCAATCCAATCCAGAGGAAAGAGAAAGAGCAACGAGCGATCTGTTGAAACCCCAGTGAGAAAACCAAGCGCAAACCAATCGGTGTTCGGAAATGCTAGCGCAAGTACGTAGCGAGCCGCGCCAATCGAATCCAGATAAAGAAAAAAAGAGGAGGACGAGCGTTCTCTGGTGGTATAACGCGAAACTAATTAAACTACAAATTAGTCTATTACACATTCAGTGTACATCTTGTACACTTTAAAATGCGTATAACCCACATTAATGTGACTAATAATGTTCTGCTAAGTGCATTGATTTTATAACTTGCTAGTGCGTCTAATGCACTCGGTGGAACGACAAACAAGTGAAAGAAGGCATGACCATGCACCGACCGTATGATCGCGTGAGCCCCAGTTTGCCGACCGCCCATATGGCAACGCTCAAGGGTTGATAGCCACCCGGAGTGAATCTAGATAAACCAATGAAACTGGAGGCGTGCCGACAGACAAACTTTGTCTTGTTACCATTTGTTCTTTCAACTTGGGGCGTTGCCAGAGCTAGTGAAGATCCCGAGTTTCGCCAAACTCGGCGCATCCTGCATAGCACCCCAGGTCGCGGGTTCGATCGCCGCCGCAGCGGCGACATTTCAATGGGGCCCGAATGTAGGAACGCTCGTGTACCGATGCATTGGATGCACGTTAAAGAACCCTAGGTGGCCAAAATTATTACGGAGTCCCCCATTATGACTTTCCTCATAATCAGGTAATGGTGTGGGCAGGTAAAGGCCCAGAGTTTGTTGTTTTTCACTGGCTATACGGATTACGTTTATATTTCATACAGGGCAACGACGACAAACCCAAACGATAGTTGCCGGGAGTTTTGTCAGACGCGGGGTGAAAATTTACCGTCAGATAACTTCGACACGTAACAAGAGGCTGCCAAGTCTAAGGTTCTGATTACACAGTATGAGCTCCAGTATCTAGGAATACCAAATTTCTCGCTGGCACACTTTCCGTAAACGTACAGCCAGGTCTTTTTCTTTCTTCCTTTCTTTCTTTCTTTCTTTCTTTCTTTCTTTATTGAGGGTGTTTCCACTTCTAACCTGGTTGGCCTCTCCAAAACTTATGAGAAGGTAGAAAGGGGGAGAAATTGGGGATATTTTGGGCATCTGTGTTTGTACTTTGCGTACTCTTTTTGTACGCCAATATTTGAATGGAGTATCAAAGTGGATTATTTGTTTTCGTCGAAACGTTACAGAGTGTAAGATATCAAGCCGTTATTATTCTTGTAATACCAATAAAGAGCAGTGGATAATGAAATTAGGACAAACAGGATGGATAGCCAAAGTTACTCAACGCATCAGACATGGACAACACTACTGGGCACTCAAAGCACCGAACTGCCAACTGAAAGCTTATTTTTGAGAGAATATCAATGCACTTCACACCAGGAAACCCTTAATGTATGCGCCGGATGTGCAGGGAAAACAAGGTAATGCAGAACCGACCAGCCCAACACTCAATTTTGGAGAACAAAGAGTCATTTCGACTTCGTGAGCTCTAGCTGAGAGCGCACACGAAGACACTACACGAGCAGTTTTAATTAACTAAGGGCTGTATGTGGAACGGAAATATTAGGAGATATTTATATCCCAATGCGTGCACAGTGGAGAAGCGCTCTCTGTCTTCACAGAGCTACGAACCCTGATTTTGAGTCTTGGCGCAAAAGGGGTTAAGCGAGAAAAACAAAACGCACCACTATTCTATCTTACTTCACGCTTTATCTGTACGTGTTATCAGTACCTCTTTCGTTTCCAACAGGCTTAAATTATCAAGTAAATTACTGTAACTGGAAGACGGTTGCTAACGTCCTCTTTGCATCATTTGCAACGCAACCTAACGTAAGATGCCAGATAAAATCATCGTTCTTTGTTATTGTATCAGTGTTCATAACATGGCCTTAAATTGGCAGCAGAATGGCCAGTAGTGGAAGAAAGTTTTTGCTTCAGCCAGAGATCAGCAGCCATCATGTAATTGCCACTTTCCCCCATCCTTTTCCCGCCTCACATAACAGTATCTGCTGCGTGTGTTTAGGTTTCAACAGCGACCTGCGGTACGTGCAAGCAATTCCGTCGCTCCCTGGTCTAATGTATAGACAGCGGAACGAATGCGTTTCAGGGCACTGGAGAAAATGGAATAGCAAGAGAGACAGAAAGAAAAGAAGAGTCAAGCCTTGAAGGATTGGATGCAATAAGTTGGGCGAAGGCAACTGACCGCTATTTTCCTTGGGTCCGGGGGCAGATGTCATTGAACGGGAAAAGACGATTGGACAAAAATTCCTGATGGGAACAATGAGCACCGCGCCGCTACCTACGGAGACGACGAGTTAGCACTAAGTGAGGCCGGCACGCTCTTCGTTGCTTCACTATTTTTTGTCCCTTGCGCGTCGTTGCTTTGCAGGTGACACTGTCATCAACACATGCTGCCACAGAACTGCCGCTACCTACTGAATGCACGCATTTCGTTTCACTTCATCGCAAGCAGATATTGCCGAGATTTGTTTTCATTGTGCGCGGGCATATTCACTTAGAGGTTGAACCTGCAAGACACTCTAATGTTCACAGTACGCGGCAATTTCGCAAGGCTCAGTTTAATACCGGGGTTCTAAATATGTTTCAATATATGTTTAATCAAAGATGGAAACCGAATGATGAACCTGCAATGTTTATGAAATAGCATAAAATAATATATATATATATATATATATTATAGATATATTGTACAATTCGTTAATTGCAATATGTGTCGTAAAGTATACAACTAAGAAGTTGATTAGTCAATGTTTGTGAATTAGTTGAATATGTATTTCGATTTCTCGTGCTACTAATCTCCGATTCCTCGTGCTCCTAATTAATGAAAATGAAAATGGATGAAAAAACAACTGGCCGCAGCTGGGGAATCAACCCATGTCTTCGCATTACGCGTGCGATGCTCTCCCCATTGAGCTACCGCGGCGCCGTTTTCCCATACACTTTCTGGGGTAACACCTAGAACTAACCATGGGAGTGTTTCATTAATTTATGATTTCTTTCATTAAAATTATTAAGTACAAGTAATTTCCACTATGTTGTCGTTGGTGTCATTGTTTGCTGGCTTCTTATGATATGATTAATAAAAATCGGGCCCGTCGGTTACCTTTCTTCTCCTTCATAGCATAATGAGGGCTCGAATGCGGCAACAATGATGCCTTCAGGTAGCATATGTGGGTTTATTGACCAGTTGCCTTCACCAAAAAAGACCTCGTACTCGTGACGCCTGCAGCAGAAAGGATGTTTCTCATCCGCCGCCAGGTTTGTGTGTGGTGGCGCTGGCTAACACTCCCATGGTTAGCTCTAGTTATAAGAAATAAATACCCCAGAAAGTGTATGGGAATGCGGCGCCGCGGTAGCTCAATGGTGAGAGCATCGCACGCGTAATGGGAAGATGTGGGTTCGTTCTCCACCGGCGGCGAGTTGTTTTTTCGTCGATTTTCATTTTCACTAATTTATAATTTCTTTAATTAAAATTAGTAAGTACAAGTAATTTCCCCTATGTTGTCCTTGGTGTCATTTTTTATTTGCTTCTGATGACCTGATTAATGACAATCGGGCCCGTCGGTCACCTTTCGTCTCGTTCATATATATATATATATATATATATATATATATATATATATATATATATATATATATATATATCGTTGAACACTTTCTCTCACAAGGTGGGCAGCGTTCAGTGGTTTTGTGATACCTGAATTTTTTTCTTATCCTTGAAGCAAGGTTGAACTGGGAGGAGGAAAAGCTTTCGCCCGATTTTCAGAATTTTTTTTTGTCATGCACAAAGCAGAATCACACGGTTTTACTCGAAAACGACGGACCCTACAGGCTACATATATTCCATAAAATAGGTAAAAGTAAATTAGTTCTGTACGAGCGAGAGTGCACACAACTATTTTGAGAGGCCTAACGAAGCGTAAGGGTGGCTAATTCTAGCCTTATTTTATTTCTTCAGCGTGCTTGCGTCTTCTGAATATCGTGTCTGTACAATAAACCCTTTTTCTCTCGCTCCCACGCGCGGACGTGCGTGGGATCGGTGATCCTTCAGCCATATCCCTATGGCTGAAGGATCACCGGCCTAAACCCTACCCCGGCCGAGTCCCAACAAACTGGATGCAGTGATGAGATGGATCCTAGCCAACGCCAGTCGCCAACGTCTGCTTCGCGAGCAACTGGATTATAGCGGCAAGATGGAGCCGGCGCCAACGCCAATCGCCAACTCGTAGCGAGCGGCTGGATGAACGCAGCGCATCGGGACTCTGCGCTACAGGGTGAGTGCCTGGCTTTGCGCTCGAGCCATAGGATCTTTTAGCCTGGACTCGTTAAAAAACGATCTGAAGCAAACAACTGCCTATAATGATACAATGGTTGTAGCGTGTCTCAGCAGAAAGCAGCTTTCAGCATAGATCTGAACCAGCTACTAAAGCCAGACCTCATTCTTGTGTGGGAGTAATTGTGACGTTGAGATCTGCCGGAATTCTAATCAATTAAAGGTGACGCGGGATTTACGTCTTCTTGAAATTGATTCGATGCGGTGGAGGTTAACTTGGGGACTTGGTGCTACCTCCATGCAGAGGCGTTTGGTTTCTGCTATATTTTCTGGGGTTCAAATTCTCTTGGAAAACAGAATTGAACCACTGGTAGGTTTTTTTTTACTTACATTGCTATTTGTGCGGGTTTCGCAGCAAGTTTTATGGAATAGCTGAGCCAAATCCTAAAGTATTCGGAGTGGGTTTGACGAGAGCGAGCTTGTTGCGGTTCTGTGAAGAGCTCGACGTAGAGGTGTAGGAGGACAGGTCAGAAGCCGAAATTAGAGCAATCTTAGAAAGCAACAGTGACCAGGAATACTTTGAATATTTCGGCAGCCTAATTCTAAAAGAACAGAAACAGGAAGCAATTAGTATGATCAGAAATTGAAAAGACAGGAATGGATTAAGCAACAAGACGAAAAGATCGAGGTCTAAGACAAGAAATTGCAAGAATGCAACAATGTTTTGAAGTGGAGCAGCAGAAATGTCGAACACACGTACAAGTAGCGCACGGAAGGTTCGAAGAAGTCACTCGCACGGTTCTGCCGATGGTAGAAAGAGAGGCTAATCCCTGTGAGCCTAATGTACGTTCACAGGTGATGCCAGATCCGTAGACCGTGGCGTAGTTGTTGAGGAGCCTATTGATATGAAACGTATTGAGCGCGACGAGATACTGTGACAATGGAATGCTAGAGAAGCACCTAGGCCAGCTGTGGATGATTTGGCACAGTTATCCAGGGGTACGTCGTGAAGGCAGCTCTTACAGAAGTAGTCCGAAATGACACAAGCACGATAGACAAGAGCACCAGTGTAGAGTTCAATCGGTCAGAAAAGTGCTCTAAAGCACAATGTAAGTAGGGCAGTGCAGTTGTGGACAGCTCCCAGGTATGCGAGCACCGTTGCACAAATGAAAATAGCTGCATTGTACCGAAGTGTTGAAGCTCTCTGCAAGTCGAGGTAGGTGTGATATATAGCAATGGTTTACCCGCAAATTATTCGGACTGTGCGGTTGAGATGGAAATCATGGCCGACGATATAAGAACAGTTGGCTCTAAATTGGCCTTGCGTTCAGTAGCAGGCACGTGGTTGCTCCTGAGAGCCCGGTATAAATTTCACGTTGGTGACAGTCAGCTGCACTAAACTCACTATAAATAAGACAAATGGTGGGCCTCTTACGCACACCTTAGAACTGCAAGTGTTTGCCCTGTAGTATACAAAAATATCCCCGAAAACATGAAGCCAAGTACGCATGAAATGGCTACAGCTATGAAACAGGCGCGAGCAGCGCGTCAAACGCATATCGGAGGTTATTGCTCATACCTATAGCAGACGACACTGACAAGAGCTCACCTGTGAAAGTACAGGAGGAAGCGGTGCAGTGAGACACCGACGGTACAGTCCACGCTCACGGAGCATCTTTTCTTCAATGGTTTCTTCATATGCCGCAAGCTCATCTTGAAATGAAGCACAAAGGGCTTCAAACGAACAGCGTGAAGTGTGGTACAACGATGTAAAAACATTTCGCACTGACCGCACGCCGAAGGAAACTACAAGAGCAAGAAATCTGCTGCAGCGGTGCAGCGGTGTGCAAATCTTACCAAACGGTGACAGAGAAGCGACGAGCAGAGACGACAAAAACTTCGCAAAAGGGGCATTTTGAGACCGGTGAGCTCCATTTATAGACGTTCCCAGGAGCGCCGTAGCAGACGGCTGGCAATTCGTAAGTGCCGGTTAGCCCGAGATGCGAGCGGAAAGCTCGAAAATGAACACTAGAAAACATGGTAGGATAGATAGATAAACTTTATGAGAAAAATAATCAGAGGTTTACGTTGTCCCGAAGGGGCATCGCTAATGGTCGGGGCCCCTAGTCTAGGGCTCCACTGGCTCTTGCGATTTTCTCTGCTCTCTGGATAAGCTTGATCTGGTCGTCGAGAGCTGAGCTGGACAGCAGTGAATCTCATTGCTCCCCCGTGGTGTTCGTGTCGTGGTGTTCTATGTTGTGTAGCGTGCACTCCCACGTAATGTGGTTAAGGTTGGTGGGGCCCCGCACCACGGGAATTCGTCCCTGTAGGCTGTGGGGTGCATGCGATATAATGTGTGTAGGTTCGTGTAAGTGCCTGTCTGGAGCCTACGCCAGGCAGCCGCATCCTCCGTCTTTAGTTTTCGATGGAGGGGTATACCGCAAGAGTACAGGATGGCTGAATACTCGGGGTCAACTGGGTCAGGGTCATCTGAAGTCGGGGTGATGAGTGCTCGGTTAAGTACAAATCCTAGAGCTGCTCTGTCGGCATACAGGTTACCCGTGATGCCAGCGTGGCCCGGTATCCAGATGATGGTTTGGGTGGTGATTTCGTCAGTGTCCTCCTTGAGTATTTGGGCTAGGACTTGTGCAACAGGTCTTTCGATTCTTCCCTGTAGTAAGTTGCGACAGGTCTGCTGGCAATCCGTGAGGCTCGTCAGGGGTTTGTTTGCGTGTTGGCCTTCGCAGATTGCTAACGCGATGGCCAACTACGGCTTCTACTCTGCCAACTGCTGCGTACTTGTACTTTTCGCGGCTGCTGGCTGTCGCACGCACGGTATCTTGAAAGCGATCTCCACACGGCTCTTACCTTTGTATGCGCTGTGTGCTTGTGCGCGCGGACACCATGCTTGTTAATTCAATTAGTAAGCAAATGTGTCCAAGTTTATGCAGCTGATAAAATTACTATTCGTACTCCGTATAGCTCTACCAATTTGCTATCGCAATTGATGCTTTGCCTTCCGGGTGAAACTGCGACTTTTTTCCTTAGTCCGTGTTCTTTATGTTGTGATCTGGGTCTCGGGATCCCACCGCAGCCACCTATGTTGAGACTTGGGACCTTGGAATCCCATAGCTGTCACCAACGTTGCGATTTGCGTCTGTCGGCTTCCTTAACCATCACGTCCTCTTCCTGCATGACATCTAGAATCACTTTCCTTGTTGTTGCCGAGCTGGTGAAAATGCGCTACTGCACGCAAATTTGAAGGAGGTCCTTCACATTGAACCTCTCCATGACGACCTCTGTCCATTTTTTGTTTGCCTTCTAATTAAAGCTTACTTGAAACTAAAATTGTATACCTAACAAAGGTGAATGTTTACATCATTCCTCACCAGAAAACACAAAACACTCTAACATCTTTCTGTGCTAAGAAGTGTGGCGACATGAAAAGCAAACATCAGACACTCAGCAAGCCAAAGTAACCGATACTTCTCGTAGCTGTCTTCGAGCGGTGTAGCGGGCTTCTTCGGGCCTGGTATCCCATCTCTTCCCATCCACTGTTGAGATACTGCTGGGTAGGACACTGCATAGGCCCGAGCTAGCCCGCACGCCTGGACCCGACTATGCCCGCGGGCAGGGCTCGGGCCATGTAAGCAATTGTAGGCTCGAGGCCGGGATCGGGCCTAGGAGCTTCGTGCTAGAGTTGGGCCCAGGCCTCAGTCGGGCATGGCTGAGGCCCGGGCCTGATGCTATCTGAAATTTCACAAAACTGAAGGCTCTACAAACTACCGCCTTATACGAATTTCAATTCAGGGGTGTCTGTTGGTCTATGGGAAAGTTGAGGTGAGCAGGCCATGGCACAGCAGCGATATGCTGCCCTGATTAGTGCACATCAACGGCGCTCTTCTGTCACTGAGAAAATGGGACCAGTGATCACCAGCACCCACTATAAGTTGTGCTTTTCAATGCGATCAGCAATTTTTGCATACTTCATCTATCCATCTATCTAACCTCTTCCACCGTGACCCAAGTTGTCTTCCGCCGTGATCCAATGCTCTCGTGGTCATTCCTTCGTCGTCATACTGTCATCGTCATCCCGTTGTAGTGATATTGGTCTCGTAAAGCTGTCGTGCCATCGTCATCATTCCAGAAACCTCATGAAGTTTTCGTCATGCGGTCATCGCCATGCTGCCTCCACATTTCTGTCGACGTCATTCCATTGTGATCATGGTGCCGTCACACAATCGTGATCATGCCGCCGTTGTCATGCAATCGTCGCCATTGCGTCGTCATTGTCGTCATTGCGTCAAAAATATGCAGATTTTCAGCAGAATTCATTGATGTGCCGCTCTACGCTGCTTTTTGCGTGATAATTTTATTGAAAAAGAAAAATGAAATAAATTTTAAATTAGTTCTTAAAGTATTCAAAAAGGTAGAAAATAAATTCTGGAATCCCCATCCACAAATTAATTTGTGCGTTAAGGCTTAGGCGAGCAGACGTGTTCCCATCGGCTCCGTCATTGTTAACCAATTACGCAGTGCTAATTACCTCGAAGCAAAGTTTTCCTTGCACCAATATGTCCGTGAAGGCGAGTGGCAACTATCGATACCAGCTGACCCCAGAGGTGCGTTTTCTTTGCCAAATTTCGTGACTTCTTCTACAGCCGCCGTGCGAAGGATTCCTAGGCCTAGGCGTGCTTGGCGGACGTTAGGCCCAACACCATCGCACCGACCTCCGCCTGCCGTACTTCTCGGCGGTTGCCGCTCGTCAGCTCCGAGATGGAGGCGTCCGCTCGGACAACAATGATCGTGGACAACCAAATGTGCATTCAAGTTCAAGGAAAAGAGATATCACCACAGGAATACCACAACGACGCCGGATGGACGCTGGGGGGGGGGGGGGGGGACGCATGTCGAGGCTGCGCCAGCGGAACCCCGCCAGCGGAACCCCGCCAGCGGCAAGTCCAACGGACCCGGCGGGAGTCAAGCAAGCCCGAGATCGAAATTCAACAAGAACGTCAGAGCCTCGGTCATCACGGCAGCACGCATGCATGCCATGCCGTTGGAAGAGAGCAAAACAGTCGTCAGACCCAGAGGGGGACTGGACATCGTCAAGACCGGCACCCCCACAGTCGCAGCGGCAAAGGTCACGAGCGAGGAAAGCACCGTGGACACCATCTGCACCAACACGCAACAGTACATCATGGTCGTCAGTACACTGAACGAAGACAACGCGGCAAAGTACGCAAAAATACCGGAAATCTCTCTTCAAGGCTAATACTACGAGGTCAGCGCACCGTAATTGGCGTCATCAGAGGCATCCCCATTGACGCGAGCGCCGACGAGCTAGATAGAAACATCGTCAACGAGAGGAAACCGCTAGCAGTAGCGCAACGAGGACCGGCCGCACGACCACCGTGAATGTGGTGTTCCAGGGACCCAAGGTACCGAACTTCGTCTGATACGGAGTCACCATGATCACACGCCGCAAGGACGTGTGCCCGACCACCACAATCAAGACGTGCCTGGCCTGCGGACTCGCGAACCCCAAAGAAGAGCATCGCTCTACTCCAAAATGTAGGTTGTGCGGTGGCGAGCACCCAACCGGAGACCGAACGTGCAAGGCGAAATACAAGATCCCCTACGTGGTGCGCAAGCGACAATGGGAGCTCCGACAAGGCGAACGCCAGCTGCCATCGGAGAGCGATTTCCCACCACTCGACAAGCCGCCAGTTGCACGAAAGTCAAGCACCCCATCGGAGAACCGCGCGCCAAAATCCCGAGACAGCAGCTGCTGCAAGAGAAGCCTCAGCAGAAAAATGTCACCATCACGTGAGCGAGTGAGCTGGGTCGACGCACCGAAAGGGAACAATATAAGGAATGCGCAGAAAATCACCAAAACCACGAAGAAAGACATTATGAACAAGGTGCGAGAAGCCAACTAGACCCTAAGACAAGAGAACGCGGTGCTGCGAACGACCATCAACAACCTCACGAGAGAGATCGCCGAGATCCGTAAGCTGCTGCTATGCAATAACGAGCCTCTACAGAGACCCACGCCAAGCACAAGGAAGACAGGAAACAACCACGAACACCCAGGAGACAGCCGTAGAGGAACTTGCAACGAAGAAGCGAGCCATCGAGGCCACGCGCAAGCAAACAGAAAACGATCGCATCGACAACCTCGAAGCGAAATTCGAAGCGAGATTCAGCAAACTCGAACAGCTAATCACGGCGAACATCGCAGCAGTGACACCAATGAAACAAACAATGGAGAGCTACCAAGCCGAGAACACGAACAGATTCGCGTAAATCGAAAGGACCCTACAGCCGATCGTGAGCCACCCGACGTTTGCGCCCCTCTTCGCGCAGCATCCACCCAACCAGGGAACCCCGTACACGCCAACTCAATCATGGCCACCAACGCAACAACAGCAGCAGCAGCAGGTGTAACGGCGTAACAGTGAAACGGTCGCGGCCTCGGAAGAAGGAAGGCCTCATCCAGCAGCACATCGCACATGCCGCGCGCAAGCCGGATGTGATACTACAAGAAACACTCACCAACGCACCGTCCCTCCCCGGCTACAGAGTGCACAAGGGCCCACCCGATGGCAAAGGCCGGTGCACCCTGGTCAGGAAGGGACTCACGCTTGTGGAACACGAGCTGCAAAACAATATCAAGATCAAGCACAAACTCACGGAAATCATCCAGGGCAAGAAGAGAAAAGGAAGCATATTTTTGCTCAACGTCTACAGCAACCCGTCGCAGAGAAAACAGAGATTCAAGACATTACTGCACAGAGCCAGCACCGTAGTGGGCCACAACACGTTGATCGCGTGCGGCGACTTAAAGGCGATGAACCCAACCTAGGGCTACAACAAGCACGCAGCAAAGGGCCCCGACCTGTACCAAGGTTCCGCGGAACTCGACTTCACCCTCATCACGGACCCTACGCATCCGACAAGAATCGGCAAGTCCGTGTCTCGTGAAAAACATGGGACCGACCTCGGCAGTGACCACACCATCGTGCAAATCGGCATACCGAAACACAACGACACCAGCATGAGAACACACAGGTGGATAGACTGGGATTCCTTCCGAGACGCCAGAAACCAGAATAGAGACGGTGACAACGAGATCAAAGACATCAACTCGTGAACGGCCTAAATCACCAAGAGCGTACGCGACGCGACCAAAGAAATTGAAACGGACGTGGAGATCGACAAAGTACACAGGCGGCTAGTGCATCTCATCGAAGCTAAACAGTCAATAATCAATTGCTGGAAGAAACAACGGCTCAACCACTGACTCAGAAAGAAGGTAGCGGAGCTCAACCGAGCGATCGCGGAGCATTGCCGCGCGCTATGCCCGCTACAGTGTAACGAGATCTGCAACGCGACAGGCGGGTAGATACACAGCGAGAAGACGTGGAACCTGCTGCGGCACCTGCTCGACGAAACGAAGACCAAGGGAGCTATAACGTAACATGATTCCAAACTGTTTTGATTCCAATTTCTGCAATCAGCCTCCATGATTGGTCAAAACATTTTCGGGCCACACCCAACTTCGCCTGTCTGTCACACGACGTCA